>NW_006800352.1:281384-282295 GCF_000485575.1 Poecilia formosa
ATCCCCTTTCATTCTGCATCAAACACATTCACAGGAGGGAATGCACATGATCCTTAAGTTAATGAATAAACAAGCAAAAAGAAAGGAGGGAAGAAAAGAAAAGAGAATAAGCTTTCAGAAAATACGATGAAAAGAGATTAAAAAAAAACTAGAGGGGTCATCAGAGCCAGGAAGTGGAGCAGATTGACCCCAACTCACAATAAGATGGCACTATCTTTACCTAACCCTCTGCTGTGATGTGATGTGCTGATAGAAATTAAATGTCTACTTTCAGCACACAGTAGATTACATGAATACAGCCGTGAAAGGAGGAAACACTAAAACTGCCTTCACACCGTTTCCTTCCCTGGCATTTTGAAAAATACGGGTTACCTGGGTTTAAATGTGAAAAAAGTAAAGGGGATTTTGTGTAGCCTAATGCTCTGCTGGGACTTTGATGTGTGTGTCACTTCTGATGCGCTTCAGTTCCTGAAGAGTGCATGTATGTTAGGATCAATGTTGTGGGGTTCACAGCTCCATGATGGCAACAAACTTTACCTTTTGAGTGAAATCACTGGCTGACTTCATTGTTTTTTTGTTTTTTTGGGGGGGGCAGGGGGGGTTATTAAAACTTCAATTGCTCATATTGAAATGAAATTACAATGTCCTTTAAAGGGGCAGTTTTATGTAAAATCCTCGTTGACCTTTACATCATGTTAAAATGTTATTCCTTTATCAAAAGCATTCCTGGAGTATTGCCTTGATTCTATCATGCATGATTGAGAGATAATTTAATCTCCCATGGCAACCATTCAGCTGTGCAAAATGCTTGGGGTGGACCTAGCTCCACCTTCGAGGAACAGCTCCTCCTCAGAGTTGAAGCTTCTGAGCTTCCGCCTCACAGAGCAGAAGCCTCTACTCAGCTGCTTCAG
>NW_006800352.1:282818-312114 GCF_000485575.1 Poecilia formosa
TAGCCACGAGCAATTAGCAAACACCTGGAACTGCACATCTGCTGAGTTCATTATAGGAGCTACTTCTCAGTTAATAGAGGAGTTATGTTGTGATGACTTCCTGATGGAGTTTCAGAAAGAGCAGGAACTTCTTAAAGAGACAGAAGCCCAATTTCAAGGTGTTAAATTTATTTTAAGTCAAATTTGATATATACAAGATTTTTATAACTGAAGCTAACAATTACTTGACTGCTACAAAAAGTCACTATGTGGCTGGAAATCACATACTGTCCCTTTAAATCTAATCAAGCTAAATTGTTTTGTAAAGTGGAATTAAGATATTATTTCAGCGATTTTGCCACATCCTTACCAACGGTCCTGATAAAACGTGGTTGGTACTGTAATGTTACATCAGTGTGTGAGAGTCATGATCCACCACTGTCTCTTTATCCGGCCTGAGAGAAAGCGGGAGTCCACTGAGGTTCACTCAGAGATGAACCGCTCCTCCGGGATCCACATGACTGACAGATAAAGGCGCCCGCAGAGCCGGCGTGCGGTCAGAGACGGCGGGCCGGCGGTGAAACGCTGATCTGGATCAGTTTGTGAATGATTAAAGGGGCGGAGTCGCCTGTGAGTGGCAGCCAGCGTGTGCCGCAGTGCCGGGGCTCTGAACCCAGCCCGTGTTCCGTTTAATCACGTCTCCTCAGCTGGTAATGAAATTTGATTACGCCTCTAAAGGCAGCAACGTCGGGTCGGAGGCCGGGTCGGAGGGGGGTGGGGTGAAATATTAATATCTTCCCAGATTATGCATGGAACCTGTGTGTGTAATTCTCCCCTCCTATATCCTCTTGTCCGCCAGCAAATTGTTAGTAGTTCATCATTAGTGGGGATCTTTTTGCATTTCCATTTGTCTTTTCCGTGAAAGCCGTGCTGTGATTAATGCGGGCCTTGAATCATTAGTTCATCATCAGTGTGGTTTTAACTGATTGCTGCAGATACATCAGCGCTCTCCGCCGCAGTGGAGATAAACAGTCGGCGGGCTCCCGAGGTCTATCTGATGATCTATTTAGCTTGGCTCTTATGGGGGGGCGGAAGCCACATAACTCATGATGCTAAGCGCCCCAACCCACCGCACTCAATGAACAGCTTTTGTCCGTATCCGTCTGAGAACACCCGGCTATTAAACTGCCATCACATTTATTTGTAAAGAAGAGGGGGGAAAAGAATCATGCAGCTATCTCTCCCTTCCCAAAAATGTGTTTGCATATAAAAAAAAAAAAGAGTGGGCATAATTAAGTAGTTATGATCCAAAGAAGTAAAGCCCTTCTGCAGGGCTTCATAGGAATAATTGGGACACTATAAGAATTGCAAGCATCAGCTCAGGGCTACTTGAGCTCCTCAGAAGGGAAGGAAACACAAAACCGAGACAGACTTTGCTCGAGTAATAAATACTTAGGAGTGACAGCCTTTCTGAGACTGACATCGCGGTGGCTCCGGCTTTGGAGCGGTGATGTCAGCACATGTTGTTCGACCCTGCAAACAGGCCATTCAACAAGGCAGCGGTGTTAATGCGCCGAGCTGACGTTAGCAATCAACAAAACGTCTTCGTTACCAAGTCGAAGTGGAACAACTAAAGTTTCTGTCAGCATGTGAGCTGATGGAGTCAGTTTAAGGTATTATGAACCGCGGATATGAAGGAGAGTGCCTGGAGTATGTAACTTTTTCTAAATATGTTTTTCTACATATTTGTTAAAGCGTTACCATATCGTGACAGTTTGAGACGTAATCTGAAAAAAGATCAATTTCCTCCACATCAGAGCCAGGAGGACGGTCTGGCTCTGATCAATCAGCCTCTAAATGCTCTAATGGAGGAGAAACAACTCCCTTACAGCAGAACTGTTTATCTGCCGGTGACTATGCTAGCTAGCCCTAGCATTCATGACAGGCTCTTGACGGGGAAAAGCTGTAGGCAGCAGAGACTAACGGGCGGCAAGCAGCGCCACACGAGATGGTGATTAGCAGCGCTAATCACAGCAACTTTCCAGAATTTGGGACACTAGAAGAATGGCAAGCACATCATCCAACAGCCAGAGGGAATTATTATTCAGACCTCAGCAACAATAGTCCATGAAAAATACAAATCAGAACTAGCATACCAGAGCTATGTGCTGCCACCATGTACAGTCACATTTTTTCTCATTTAAACCAATACAAAAATGTAAATAAAAAAAAGAAACATTTAAGAAGCTGAAATAACAAACATTAATCACCAAACTTCAGAGAAATTCTCTGTAGTTTAAAAGGATCACAATAAAAATGAATTCATGACCTGAATGCATTTTGAGAGGTAAATCACATACCGAAAGGCGACATGTGTCGTGAAAGAGCATCAAAGAATTCAGATCTATTTGTATGTATAGAAAGAATTATACAACCAAGAGAAAACCACGCAGAGCGAAAACGTCAAGAGGCTAATGGTCAGCTGCCGATCACATTCAGATCGGTTATGATCAAAAGTATAATTAAAGGCTTCTATTAAAAGGTCAGAGTTCAAATATAAGCAGTTAAAGCCAGATCCTTTCAGAGTGTTTTGAAACCCGCTCACAGGATAAAAGAAAACCTTCAACAGTGTCGACTGTCCTGAGGAGAAATGATTTCATTGTATGGGGAATTTTACGGAATGCATTAAAGTCGCTGTCTGTAGATTTGCTTTTAAAGGAAGAATCAAGGGGCAAACAAAACAGGACTAATGGACTAATTTACCTCTAGCCTCACCTTTAAAACCAAGAAAAATAGGAGAAATTCAGCGGAGCTAATTTAATTGGCCATTATAGGGAGACCTTGGGTAATTTGTTTGAAAAGCTCACCACATGAATGTGGAGCCTTGAATTAAGGGGCCAGTCTGGTTCATGTCACCCAATTGATTTTAGAAGCCAGTTTTTTCAGATGATTTTCTATACAAACTAAACGCAACTTGCAAAAGTGATCATGCCCTTTGAACTTTTCATGCTTTGTCAGGATAAAATGTGTTTAATTGCGATTTTTTGGGACTGACCAATGCAAAGTAGCAAATAACTTTTGAAGATTGGAAAATATAAGAACCCACATTACAAAAAGACAATCTTACCAAGTATTTTTGGTTTAAATCAAATATCTCAGTACACTTAAAATAAGAGAAAACCAACTTACAAATGACTTTTCAGCAGCTTCTTTTAAATCAATAATTCCTTATTATTGCTTTCTCAAAAGCGGTGGAAAAGCTGCAAAAAGAAAGCCCGTACAAATCATATTAACAGTTGGCACAATCCGTTTAGGGGAAACGGCAAACATAGAAGAATAATGTTCAGGTAATTTTTAAATTCAAAAGTTTGCTCTATATGCCGAGTTTTCCTACTCAGGAAATATTTCACATAATTGCAGGGCAATACTGAAAACAAAACTTCTTAGACGTGTGAAAAGACTTGAGATCAGGACAGAACCCAAATTTCAATGAATTGATTCTATGGTTTTGGTAACAAGTCTCAGTTTAGTAAATGCCAGATTCTCTAAGTACCACCATCGGCAACGGCTAATGGGGATATTAATAAACAATTTATCCTCCAGCTTCTACTTTACCAAACCAAAATAAAATACTGTGTACATCATGTGACAATAGCGTCTGAGGCCCTGCAGTGAGAATGGCATGTTGACAGGTTCATGGGGAAAACTGGAAAGGTAAATCGACACAAAGGCAAACAGCTGACCATGTTCGGTGCTTTCACCACAGCTTGTGTGTCTGCAGGGAGGGGGGGGGAGGAAGTGTCTTATCGAGTGAAAACGTTCCACATGAAAACACAGGCAGGCAGGGAGGGCTTAATGTGAAATTCAAATACTGTCAATCGGTTCACAGCGGTGGCGACGTCAGCGCCGGGCGCCGCATTAACCGGCAAGCTCTGATAAAACGGGTCTAAGTCCAGTGCAAATCCACCCCGGCTCGCTCACTGTGGCCTAGCGGCGCGTATCAGCCCGGACCGGAGCAGACACACTCTCAGGGCATCAGAAACTTAATAAGCACTTGGTCCCACTTAACACTAAGTGCTACCAGATATGTGTTTAATATCCGCTAGTCCAGGTAGTCGGGAGTTTAAGCTATAAAAATGTCATTTCACGTCCGTAATCCTGTCTATTACTCAGAGGTTTTAGGGGTCTGGTTTTCAGGAGAACGCTGTCACATTAAGCGGGCAGAGAAAACCTTTCACTATGGCTCTTCATGGATACATCTTTTTATTTCACAACTAAAAGGATGCTTGAAAGCAGTGTGCTGAAAAGCAACAGAAGGCGTGCTTTCCTCTGTGCATCTTGCCCCGGCCGTTCAGTGTTAGCCACGGACTATAACAGGAATGTATCTTTAAATTTAAAAAGGTAAAGCTTGAAGCAGTGATTATGATTTTGTTTTACAGCGATGTACAACATGCAGCATATTTAAGATGATGGGCAATTTGGGGAAGTCAGACAAAAGAGAAGTACATGAATGTGTCCAAAAATGTGGAAAGAACTCATTAAAAGTCATTCTTCACCATATATTACATTTATTCTATTGATTCTATTAATTCTTTAAAGTTGAACAAGGACAAAAGTTGTTGCACCAAGGACAGGATGCCTGAAAAAAACATGAGAAGCTAAGTGATAAATAAGCTCAAAGTCAGTCATTTACGGCTAGTTTTAGCCCAACACCTCAGCAAACAGTTCCTGTGCAAAGATCCTCAGCAGAGTGAGATGTGCCATGCTGAAGACTTTTTATGGCCATACCGAATGTGTCGAATCAGAACATCTCATTAATTTTCCATGGCGAATATTGTTTTTTGTGGCAAAAGCAACAACTTTAGCACTCATTTTTTGCTTGAGTTGTTTTGCCTCAACTTTTCCTGACTGTTTTTATTTACACTTCAAATATATGCCTGTGAAGTTAACACCTTGAAGAAAATACTAAACAGTATGAAAGAAGACAGGAGCTTCAATATTTTAGGATCTTTAGCTAGTGCTGCTTTATCCATCTTTAGGATGAGGAAAAAGTTACCTTAGATTTTTGAAAGTGAGGTTCTGTGAATTCATTGCAGAAAATTTTTCCTTTCCCCAGTAGTAAAAAGACATAGTCATCTATATGAGATATTTGGTAAGTAAGTAAGTCGTTGAAGTGGTGGGCACACCATCTGTATTAGCTAACATTAGAGTTTTAGGACTGAAGCTGAAAATGTTAAAATGAGAGTAATATAACAGTTTGTTAGAGGATATTGCAAGTCAAATATAATATACCAAGTGACCATTTTTATGTTTGGTGGTGTTTTGTCAAACTGAATAACGTTCCCATTTCTCCACAGAGCTACTTTGCTTTAGCCTGCCTGCTGTTTCAATCTGCCAAAATTGCTAAATAAATAAATAAATAAATAAATAAAAATTAAAAAAGATGTAAACTTGTGAA
Organism: Poecilia formosa; assembly: GCF_000485575.1. NCBI lineage: Eukaryota > Metazoa > Chordata > Actinopteri > Cyprinodontiformes > Poeciliidae > Poecilia > Poecilia formosa. The sequence continues at coordinate 288,256 of NW_006800352.1, forward strand.
TTTTGCATCAGTCTTGCTGTGCTTAGCATCGTTGAAGATTATGAGTTCTTGTGCTTTTTTCCAGGTTTCAAGGTAGACTATCCTGGTGTATATCTGACTAGCTTGCTAGCTTTCAGCACTCTTTGGATGTACTTACTTTTCTGATGAGCCCTGTGACATTTTTCTATAACGTAATAAAAATAAAACACACACACACCTCACTTCAAAAAATGCGAACAAACATTTTAATGTTGAAGTGATCACCGCCTGCTGGCAAGGGATAGGCATTGCAACGCTTTTATTTGAGATCCCATGGATCAGACCAGTCAGTGGGAGTGGATTATACCTTTTTCTCCAGCGATCATTGGGCAAGAGACAGGGTACACCTTGAAGAGGTGACCAGTCCATCACAGGGCAACACAAAGAATGAAAAAACAAAATGTTTAAAAATATTAGTAGTAGTGCAGGCCCTTGGGTGTCCTTGACCCTCAGAAAAAGGAACCAGTCTTGAACAGGATTAGGTAGATTCAGAAAATTAATGGATTTGTTGTTTTTTTTTACACTTTTTGCATTAATAAGACAACGCAGTAAAAAAACAGCAACAATTTTCCACAATTTTTCCACTCACAGAAGCAATTAGTAATTATATAAATCTCAACCTCAGAGCATCAGCATTAAATTCTACTTCCCACCCCACCAGAATAATAGTGAGAGTAATAATAGAGTGTCGGCTGATGAAGCTGTAAATCTAATCAGGATCTCTTATTAATAGTTTGTGGCTCAAATATGGCTGATAATCTAGCTCAGATATTAAAAATGAAGCCATCTGCTTTCTGAACAAATTGGGCTGACATTGTCTTACACAAAAACTCCCCGCTTTCCCTTTGGTTTCCGACAGATAGAGGGGCTGAAAATCCCTTTTTCCTCTCAGCCGAGACAGACACAAACGGCGCCTCTCTCCTCTTCTCCGAGCATGCCTCTAATGCGTCCTAATCCCGGCTGAAGACAGACGCCGGTTGTGTGTGTAAGAAATATCTCTTTGCTTTTTCTGCCTCAGTTCATTATTTTTCTTTCTTGTCACTTAGTGTGATAGGTTGGACAGAGGCGCACAGATGAGCACTGAAGACACAGTCACAAGGCCTTAATCTAGTCTTTAATGCGTGACTTCAGAGATGTCATTTATCTTGTGACTGCAGCAGGCGTCCACAAAACTTTATCTCTAATAATATATTGATGGATTAAAGGGGTCAGGCAGGAGACCAGGCAAGAAAAATTGCTTATTGACATCAAAATACAGTGCCCCAAAACCTGATAAACATAGGGACAGGAGAGTGGAAGTCAGAGAGAGAAGGAAAAGAGAGAGATGAGGGAGGGCGGGTGCGTAGAGGGAGGGGGGGATTGAGTTGGGGTATTGTGAATGTTTGCACCCGGTAATTTCCTTCCTTCACAAGAGCCTCTGGTGGTCTGAGCCCTCGGCTTGATAAAAAAGCCCCCAGCCTCTCCTGCTCTCGAGCGAGGCACTGTGCAGTTGCCGAAAGGGAAAAAGCCGGCGACTGCTAGGTCATTTCCACGTTTATCTTGACATAAACTCCCCCCGCCATACCGCCACCTCAACACCAACCCTCCTACACACACACACACGGTGCACGTGGCACACACAACTCCGCACCTTATTAATCACACTTAAGTGCCGTGTGAGACTGGAGCACTCGTGCGAAGGCGACTGAAAGCGGGAACCCTGAATGTGTGGCATTATCAGGAAAAGCACCGCTGTACAAACTTGGGAGGCTACCGGTTTGTCTCCTCCATTTTGCCATTTCCTCACAGCTTAGAGAGGAGTGTATGGTGTCCCTTTATCTGAGCAAATAGGACACTCTTTAGTCGGCTTGATGTTAGAATCCACATAAAACCCCTCCAAATATCTATTTATAGGTAGAGCACGGACAAATGCGGTCAACTTTGATGAACAAGTTTTGGATTAAATCCGTTGTGAAGGTGTGCTTTTATTTTTTTTGATAGCCGCACATAATTCTGGAGAAAGAAAGTAAATCATTTTGGCGGGCCTGTTTATTGGTTCGTTCTGTTCATTCAAAATGCCGCTCACAGAGAGTGCTGAGGTGTAAATTACCAAAAGAATTAATCTGGCATGTGATTATTCCCGTTTTGTCACGTTGCCGTAACAAACTTGAATGTATTTTATTGGGATAATATGCGGTGGACAATCAGAAAGTCTTGTATAATTGCTGCATGGTTTTCGAGTGGCATGCATTTCTATCCACCTAAACTACTGTTTTGTGACCTCATTTGACTTTCTTTAAACACAGATGGTCTTTTTGCCACTCTTCCACAAAGACCAGATTAATTTAGATTAATTCTTACCCTGTTAGATGTTCCACCTGAGCTTTGGAACTCTGCAGCTCCTCCAGAGTTACCCTGGATCTACTTTGGAAAATGATGACTGTTTATTCCTCACAAAATACCTCAAGCTCACATTGGAAGGAGAGCATCTGTGAACACAGCAGCACTGGCTGAAGAAAAAGCATCCCCCACAGCATGACACCGTCATCACCATGTTTGAGAGTGGGGATGGTGTGTTCCAGGTAGAAAACCAGGTTCTTGTTCTACGCTTTGCTTCATGCGGCGGGTTTGGAAAAGCCAAAGCAAACTCAACGGTTTTATTCATTTCCTCTGCTGCTTTTGCCAAATTGCAGGCAAACTGTAATTCTAAAATAGCGCTGTTCGCTGATTGGCCAATAGAAATTTATTGAGAATGGATGCCGGACAGAGAACTGAAGGGAAATTAGAATCCACTGGAACTGTGTAGCAAGGCAATTGCCAGGCTAGAGTCTTCCTAGTCATGTGCTGTTTTATATTTTCTGCCATACAAAACATCTGGGATGTTGGCGCAAAAGTTCAGTTTTGGTATCATATGTAAATATATTTCCATATTGTGGCAAATTGCTCATGAGAGTTCTTATTGCTTTCTTTCAACAACAGTCTAAGACAGTCCTCCATGAAGGATAAATTTGTTGATTACACTACTAATGCTTGAGACCGCTCTCGGTGCCAAAGTCTGTCTTAAGTTCACATTTTCAAACATGTTGCACTCAGGAGTTTTTCTTGAGGTAAGTCGAGACCAGAGCTGCAACATCCTGACTGCATCAAATTATGAACAATTAAGAGTTGTACTTCCAGAACTTACTTGGTTTCAATCTTACCTAAAGAACAGGTGTCTGTAGCTTAGCACTGTCAGTCATCGGTAACATGTAGAAATCACATTTCGAGAAAACTCCAAAGACGCTGCCACATATGAACCTATGAGGAGATGAAAAGAATAAGGAAACCTCTTCTGATGCAGAAATAAAAATAATTTTCTGTCCATACAACACAGAAAAAATGCTGAGTTAGGTTTTCAGCACTCACTCTACTTGCAGCTAAAGCTAAAGTCAGTTAACATTCAGCTCCATGTATAGGTCATCAGAATAAATGTTTAACTTGTTAGCATTTATTTAATAAGTGAAACGTAGCTAAGGGTCTGTTAACATGACTTTTTGGTCACATAAATACAGTCTGCTAAAGTTGCAGTTTGTAACTTTTACAAAAAAAAATATATATTTTTTTTTACATATTTGTTGGTCGACAGTTAATCTGTGAAAAAAACTAGCTCCTTTATCCTCTCCCTGTGGTCCTGCTGACATCTGCAGAAATACACAGATCAGTCAGAAATAACCAAACAGAGCCAGGAGGATGGCCTTGCTCTCTGCTATACTACAGCTTCTTCTCAAAAGCAGAGTCATGAATGCTAAGGCTAGTTAGCATAGCCTCCGATGACGTTTCGCACACAACAAAACATTAGCATATTCAACACCATGTTGCTTCGTCATAATGATTTTAAAAATACATATATTTTAAATGCAAAAGATTTCGTTTTATCCCTCTAGAAAGATTGTTCCAGAAACTGAAAACTTTCATTGAAACAAATCTTTCCACTGTCACCGTTCTGAGTCTGAAATTTTTGAAAATCTCAGTTTACATGGAAAGCATGAATGTAAAAAAAAAGAAAGTACTCCAGGAAACCTCCGAGGCCTCCACAAAACGGCTGGAGATTAAATTCCACACAAAATGATTTTTTTTTCTCATTTTGTGTCTTCTGAAGGCAATTAGTTGCAATGGAGAATATATTTATGGGAATTAGAGTGAATAGGGGGTGGTCATGGCATGGTTCACTTTTTGTGGTCTTATTTTTTTTTTAATCTGACAACTTCAACAATTACAAATAACATAGTATTGGTCTGTCACACAGAATCCTACTAAAATGCACCTCTATTTGTGGCTGTACTGTGACAAGTCAGCAGTATGAACTTTTTTTTTCTTTTTTTTGAAAAGGCACTGTAACGAACACGCTGACCTACTGAATGCCTCACAGCCTCCCCTCACTGTGCTGTAAATTAGGATGAAGCTCCACTTCTGAGGTGACCATGCTAAGTGGAGTTTGAATTCCAATTCCGAGAATGCCACTCTCGGAAAACTCTGTAATTACCGACTCGCCACTCCTCGCGATGGATTGTGATAAACCGGTGGGGCTTACTCAAGAAATCCACCGACTGAAAGCACTTCTTTTTTTTTTCTTTTTTTGTTGCCTCCCCACCACCTGGTTCATCTTCCGCTGCGTGAAAGCCATGTTTGGAGCGCGTGGCAAGTCACTGCAATCCCCAAAATAGAGTCGATTCTTCCCCATTCACGCGCACCCCTTCCAGTCCGGGAAAAATTAATACACTTTACTATTACAAGATAAAGCTATAGGGACATATTACACCGGGCATATCTGCAAGCCTGTAATACTAGAGTCAGCATTCAATAAAAGACATTTGCAACCAGGCATTTCTCACAACAACACTTGCGACAGATTTAAAAGCTTCTAAATTAGGTGCAGCTCTCGCACGAAAGGTGCCTGGTAAGCAGGGTGATGCTTACTTAAAATGACAGAGTTGTTTATGGGGAGGAGGGTTGTGGGTGAAGAAGAGGTGGTGGTGGGGTTTCCCTCCCTCGCTTTGAGGGCGGCGCGCGGGAAGCACGGTTTATGATTCCCACACCGGCCGGGTTATTTAGCCTCAAACTGTGTGCATAATGTCGGGTAACAATCAGAGCGCGTAACTCACAGAGATCCCCCACTTCATAACATCACCGGCAGAATACTGATCCCCATCTCACCACAGCATTTATAGCTCTGTGAAAAAAAAAATTAAAAAAAGGATTTGCCCTCTTATAGATTTCCTCTTTTGTTTTTTTTTAAGCACAAATGTTTTAAAAATTTCAAATAAACGTCAAGATCAGACAAAGATATTTGTAAGTTTCAATTGATGCCCGCATTTTATTAAAGAAACAAGTCTATACAAACTAACCGGGCCCAAAGTGAGCAAGTAAAACACCCTGTGCTGCAGCTCTGGTTAGCCACCAAGGTAGTAAAATAACTGGTAATGAGTTTTTATGATCAATGTTTGACCTGTTCTTGTTTGCTGGATTGATTTAAAGAGGGAGTATTATGTATTTTCCAGGCAAATTGTGTTATAAGATTGGATTATCAAGTAACTATGTTACCTTCAATTGTTATAAAAATGCTGTATGTCAAATATGACTTAAAAGGCATTTTACTTTACAACTTCCGCTGTCTCAGAAGTTCCTGTTGCTTCTGAAACTCTGCCTTCAGTAAGTCATCACAACATGGCTCCTCTATTAACCCTTTAACGTTTTTACCAGCGTTTCACTGAGCAGTAGCTCCTATAATGAGCTCAGCAAATGCACAGTTCCACCAGGTGTTTGCTAGCTGCTGCCGGCTAGTCTGAAGGAGCAGAGTGGGGGAGTCACAGGCCGACCTCCGAGAAGCAGCTTTGTGGAAGGCGGCGCTCGGCTCCACCAAATGTTTCCCGTACCCAGAATGGCAATTCAAGGATTTCTCAGACGTGAATGAAAGAATCAAGGCAACACTCTAGGTTTATCTTTAATGAGGGAATAACTTTATAACATGATGTAAAGCTTGAAAAAGTCAGTTTTACTTAATACTGCCCCTTTAATTCAGATACACTGAAGGCTTTTCAAGCATGAACATCCTGTGTAAGGTTCCTGTACAGCTTCTCAATGGAATGGTTACAGAGGAGGAGTTGCTGGTTTTCTTATCACTGTCCTCCTGCATAACTCAAACAAACCTAAGGGCATTAAGGTTATGCAGCAGGACAATGTGGAAATGCACTGAAGGTCAAAACTGTACCGCCATGTTTGATTGTAGTGGTTATTTTCTGAAATTATGTTCTTGTTGTGAATGTTTTGTCAGAAACAAAGTGATGCCCACCTTCAAAAAACTTCCAAGTCTCAGTTCCATGGAATATCTTCCCAAAAGTCTTTTGGATCATCACGATGTTTTTGATAAAAGTGAAGCAGGCTTTAGGAACTTAGCACTCTCTCCCAGGGATGCCATTTTCACCCCGTCTCTTTCTTATAGTTGAATCACGAAAACTGACCTCAACTGCCATAACTGAGGCCTACATAGCTTTAGATGTTCTGTGTTGTATTATGATCTTCAGAATATATCACTGGTGCATTTGAAGTCATTTCGGTAGGCGGCCCATTCCTGGAAAATTAATGTTCATGAGGTTGATTGACAGCGCTAAGACCCCTCTTAGTTCTCATTAGTTGTTTTTGCATTTCTTCAGACGGTAATAGCAACACAGGGAGCACCGATCGATCTTATCACAGATTATCTGTCTCATATTATACTGTCCTGACATAGTGACAATTTAAACGAATATGGAACCTTTTTTTTTCCCCATAAAAGTTATGTACTGCACATTTAAGGGTGACAAAAAAAAAAGCAAAAACAGAAAAGTTACATTTTCACAGGTCATCTGTTGCCAAATCTGCTCTCTAATTTTCAGCTGTGTTGGAAAGTTGGGTCAACTCCAGTGGCAAAAGGCTGCTTAATAATCCTATGTGTATTTGCCACTGCCCTATTTTATTGTTGTTGTTTTTTTATTTATAAAACAGCCAGGACTGCCCTCACAGCCATTAAAAAATTTAATCCAGCCAGCATGTGCACGTGTAACATATCACCCATTGTAATGGCCGCCATCCTTGCCAGACAGGAGCGCTGGCAAAAAGCGAAAAGGGGAAAAAAAAGCAAACAAACAGAGAGAAAGTGGCCATTTTTCATCTGGTAGCAAATCCCAAAGAAAAAAAAAAAAAAAAAAACAGAGAGAACGTGGCCATTTTTCATCTGGTAGCAAATCCCAAAGCATGGTGGCTTCTCATTGTTCGGATACTTTTAAGAGAATGCCAGTGTTTGTGTTTCAGATTGAAATCACCTTTTTTTTAATGCTCCGATGAGAGAAAACCTCATCAGTCTCCCTTGTATTTGCTGACAGAAAAGCTATAAAATGGGATATTAGTTTGGACGGAACAGCGTGTGAGACCTGAAGGACAGGCAAAGCTCATCTGTTAATCCCCAACCCTTCTCCGCCCTGACACAAAAAAAAAGAAAAAAAAAAGGGAGGCTGTAAAAAGAAAGGTTTACAAGCAAACTAAAATCGCCCGCATTAGACCTGGTAAATCTGTCACCTGCTGCACACAATGGCAATAAAACAGTAGAGTTTACAGAACAGCCTGAAGGTTGCGCCACGCCGGGTGTACTCCATATTCAACAACGACAATAACGGCGAAGAAGCCCGAGCTCCTGGAGTTGCACGGTCATTGTGAGATGATTACATTTTTGACTGGAAAATCACACGGCTCTGCGTCTTTACTGCAATCATCTCCCGCTTTCCAAGGTGCGCCGCCACCGAAAACTCCCGCGTTGAGTTACCCGAAGTGAAATGCGTCAAAAAATGAGATCGTAAAAGCCAAAAAATAAAACGACGTAATATATCTTAAATAAATTCCACAAGGCAAAATGGGAGGAAAAGACAGGCAAGCGGGGTGGAAACGGTCACCAAAGTGTAATCTAGCTTTGGGCGTTGGAATATTAATTCTATTTTTATGCGTTCACACCCCCCACAACCCTCCCTTAGCTAAACAAACCCCCTCAGCGCTTCAACAGCCAGCGAGTGGGAGGCCCGGGCTAGACCGGGGCCCAGGTATACCCCAGAGTCCGGACGCCGGTGCCACATAATTCTACCTTGCCTCATTATTTAGCATGTCACCGCTATTTTACATGTTAAAGCCCCCCGCGTTGCCACCTAATTTATTATAAGAATACAGAATAGGCTCGTCTCAAATGGGGTCACTTGCTTTCACGCGGCACAGGAAATAAATTCCTTATATAAAGTCAGGCGAGTCAAGGTGAAAACCTGTGTCAGTGAGACGCGTTCTGGCATTCTTTGGGTTTCTCTGCCGTCTGAGAGCAGTGAGACCTTTTCCTCAGCCCGGTCGTCGCCGCCCCCCGTGTTTCCTCCTTGGTGTTCAACTACTTTAATCTTTACTTTCATACAGGGGAAAAACTCAGGTTCCTCACTGAGAGGGGAGACAAATAAATAAAAAAATAGAGAGAGAAAACAGAGCCAAGCCCTGCCAAGAGTTGAATTGGCTTTGATGAGATTCAGCTGTAATTATTTCTCAGCAATAACAATAAGGACAACAACAACAGAAGACTTAATCCGCCAGTGAGAGGGCCTGATTCTGCTTCCTGGTGACAGTGATTAGGCCTAATCTAGGGCTTTTGGTGTGTTCATTGGAGAAATGCGATTTTAAATAGCTGTGTGTTTTGTTTTCACAGAGTTTTGTTTGCACTGAATATGTACAGTCAGAGTGTGGTGAAGTGAAAGTGCAATCCATCTTTTGTGGCACTGGCATTGAATGAGGGGGACAGCAGAGCTGAATGCCAGAGTTACTTCACCGACCTTAGCATGTTGATTACTTTCTCCAATGAACAGATTTTTACATAAAACCATGTGAGGACATCAAAGAAATGTAGAACTTGCCTCGTTTTGCCTGATAAGCAGCATGAACCTCTAAAACTAAAGATGCATCTAGTTTATTAAATTATACGCAACACCAGGTTCATTAGTGAGACTTTTCAATTACATTTTTTGCAAAACCTAAAAGTATTATAGCTTGTGTTCACAAATACAGTGACAGTTTCATCAGTCTAATCAAGGCGATATATTTCAGTCTAGGATTGATTGCTCTATTTATTGCTATTCTTATATTTTCCGAAAGTGGTCCAGATGCTAAAACACATTGAAAATGCTCTCTTTTGTGTGTGTTAGTACAAATAATATAAAGATTTCATAAATATCTGTTTAAGAGGAATTTTTGTTCAGGTTTGATCAGATACGTAGTTTACATTTCAAGCTAAACTGGCGTTAAATAGTCTTTAGCATGATTAGCAGCTAACGGTTAGCCAGTCATGGGACTCTTACAGGGCTCACCAGTTATTCTAATCTTTTCCTCTTTTATGCCCAAAATGTTGCCCAACAAACTGTTTAACTGCCAGAGCTAAGAAATAATCCAGAAGCAGAGTGTCATTATAAGGCATGAGTCGTTTTAACAAGTTTTACAATCATGAGTTTTATAACTTGTGATAACGAGTTTGATATGTCATTAAAACAACAATATGCTCCTTATGTTTAAATGAAAAAGGTTCTACTTAAACGGCAAAACCTGGTTGGATGTTTGAAAGCAAGAAGTTGATCCGTCAGAAGTACGCGTTTTTGTATCTTGCTGAAACAACAAACTGTCTTGTTTGTTTTCCAACTCATTATAATGAGAAAATATATTTTAAAGTGATGCTTCCCAAATTATTTTTTAGCTCTGGCAGCTAAATGCTTCCATAGCTAAGAGGTTAAAGACGTTAACGACGTTAAAGACGTTAACTTATCCTTATTTTCAAAGGGAGTAATGATAGCGTATGCTAAATTTACCAGATGTCAGGCGTCTCCTTGATGTGACATATTGTGTCGTTTTAATACCGTGAGAGGTCATGGAACAAAATCTTGAGATACTACGATTATTATCCATCATAAAAACAAGAACCACTTTAGTGTTTTTGAAATCAACGACATTCTAGGAAATTGGATAAAATAATGAAATGATCAATAACTGTGACGTTTACTGCCCTCTTTATTGAACTGTGTCTATGGTCAAACATTTAGAAGTGAATTAGTAAAAAGTAGGTTGATCATAACCAAAATGTCAGTAAAAATCCAGTAAACGTTCATCTGTCCAGATAAATGTGACACTACATCTACTAAGCATGTTATGATGGTTTTAGTCAGTAGTCTGAAAAACTTAAGACACAAAACATGTTGCACTTCCTCGAGAGAGCGCATCATAAACAGAGCTAGTATTCATAAATATGTATATCTTCTTTTCACTAGTATTTGGTTCACGAAAAGTTGGCCTACTCTAAAAAATTGACACTACCTTTCAGTCTCTTGTTTTCTGGATGAATTCATTATGGCAGCAAAATATTTGAAAAAAATTAGGCAGTGGATATACTATTCATACAAGCTGCAATTACAAAATCAGTTATAATAAAATATTGTCCTTAATCCTCTCTTTTTCCAACTCTGCTTCCATCTCAGTGACTTTTAGCTTCTTTATCAGGCTGATTATCTCATTAGCATGTAAATTGTAATCTGACCATACTTCCAATATTAATAAACTGATGCCTGCCAATGAGACCGCTGTGATATTATTACAGCACACAGTGATATCACACTGACAATACTATAGAAATGATACATTTTAAACCAATTATATTTTAAATAAGAAAAAAATATTCACATTTAAGATGTTTAAAATATTTTTGAGAATTTTGTTTTTCATAGTTTCTATGAGTTACTCCTTATTTTGTTTTTTTCTCTGCTGATAAATGCATTGTCAGGTGTTTTGCTAACATACTTTCTGAGCACGATTCTATGACCAATTTTTTTTCTCCTGTAATATTTTAATTGATTTCTGATGAAATATCACTTCTCTTTCTGGATTATTTCGCTGCCAACAGAGAAAAATCAATCAGTGCGCTAATTACTAGCCGAGTAACTGGAGGTCTGCTGCTCTGATTTCTTTTGTTTATGCTTCACAGTATATGGGAAATCATTAGCTGATAAGCTGATTGGCAAGAAAATAATCTGCTGGCGTTTTTATTATTATAAGTATTATTATTATTTGAGTCTCTTTTGAAGCAAACCCACTGAACGCTTCAGCTGAAATGTTCTGTTTTCTATGTCTTCTGGCTCCCTTCGGTCCAGTTCGTCAGACAAAACTAATGGACTCACCTTTTCTAACGGCTAAACGAGCAAAATAATCTACTGAATATTCAAACAGGAGATGTAATTGAGCACTTTCTTTTTAATGCTGCGACAGAAGCGAAGGAGCGGCGATAATTTGGCCCCCTCCTCCGGTGCCTCAGGTAGCCGCCGCCGTCGCCGGTTCCCCCACAGAAGGAGCGCCAGGCACAGAGGATGGAGTGGAAGTGGGAGAAGGGGAGAAGGAGAAAGGCCAGATGTCAGGGCGCTCCAGGAAGAGGATTGCTAAGCGGTGTGAACATTTTTCAAAAACGATGTTTTGTGCCTCAAACATCTTGCTTACAGCAGCAGGGTCTGATCCAAGCATTATGTGCGAATACATCAGTAGCCTTGGACCCCTCCGCTCCCTCTCCCCCCCAACTCTTCAGAGGGATACACACACGCACACACACACGCACGTATGCACGTAAACACACACTTCCTGGTAAGTGAAGCTCAGTGCCCTGCTCCCATCCTCCCGCCTGCCTCCTCCTCCTCCTTCTTCTTCTACAGAAGTAAATTATCAAAACTGTGTTTGAAAGTGAATGAAGGGTGACTCGCTCTCTCTCTCCCTTTCTCTCGCTCTCTCTCCCCTTCCCGCTTTGACATCTCAGTTTTTTTTCTTCTTTTTTTTTTCCCTTACTTGCCACCGTTTCTGGGCTAGGTGATAACTGCCGGTAATAGGATTAACATTGATTTCTTTTTGCAAGAACAGAGATGTGCCAGTTCCAGCTATTTATTGAACTGCCAGCTTTGAACTATGAAAACTGACTGCAGGAAAAGACCTAATGCAGCATTTTAAAGAAAAGAAAAGCCTCTGTGCAATTCTTTCTCTCTCTCTCTCTTTTTTGTTATTTCTCCCTCTGTCGTCTTCTTTTTGTTGTAGCAGGATAAAAGAGCAAATCGGGTGCCTCTGTTCTAAGCTCTGGTAATGACTTTATTTATTTACTTTGTTGTTGCTTCTTTATATATATATATATATATACATAAAAATCCCTGCTCCAGTCAAAATGGTTATGATTTGATCTATAAATCCTCAAAGTGTTTGACTTGCCTTTTACTTTGAAATAAAGATCAATCCATGCATTTTCTTTGTCAAAGTACTATCCCAGGAAAGGGTTTTTCTTTCCTACCGGTGTATGAAAAATAAAACTAAATCTAGCCGTTTTATTTTAAGTGAGAAATGATGAACTAATTGTGTTTATTTTTATCCTCCGGAGGCTTATGTTGCGATAACTCCACTCATTTCTGAGGAATGTTTCTAATTGAGTGTGGCTCTCTTCGTTAGCTCTGAATGGGCTCATTGATTACTAATCCATGTGTATTGATGACACCACTTAAGCAGTCAACAGCTGACGGTTCTGCTGTCTCATTAAAACAGAAAGTATGCTTTTTCCGCCAGAAGTCAACTACAGCAGTAACATCTCGGGTTAATGTAGTGGTGTCATTTCACGTTTCTGAATGTAAAATAGACCAACACATACATGTTCTAGTAGAGTGGGCTCTGAAATCATTTATGAGAATTATGAATGAGTTACTGAAAGATTTAGGAAACATTGGCACTTTAATCAGAGTAAACTGTAATTAAACAACGACTGAATGCAGAATCTGTTATAATTAGATGTTCAAACACAAAAGAATAAGAAACACAAAAATATTTAGGAAGAAAGTCCTAAATATTCAAGTTAGCAAAAAGCAAAAGCAGAAACTGAAACAAAATATATACGTATTTATTTTACCATCAAGCTAATTAATGCTAAACAGTTCAGATGATAATTTAGTCACCTCACTGAGTGGAAGATCAGAAGACATCAGGAAGGGATTTGAAAGTTCATTTAGTGGCATTGTTGGTAAGAGGTCATCTGTGTTTAGAGGAGAGCAGGCAGAACAAGGCACTACTGGTGTTTCCATTACGAATGTCAGATGATCTGTCAATATTCCTCTAATGGTAAAAAAAGAAAAAAAAAATCACAATTGTGGTGGTTTGATTAAGAACAGAAACTCACTCCGTAAATAAGTTTCTTTATGCGCACTACCACTTCCTGTCTTCTTCTATGGTTTGATCCAGCAGCAACATCTGGTTATTGATCAAGGCTCATGATATTCACCGTTTCAACTGCAGCGTTACGAAATATACCAATTTCAATACTGCCATAAAAAAACACCTCATTCTAGCATCAAAACTAGTAAGCAAATTTAATGTCAAATTGCGTAATGAGATGGTCAATGGAAACAAAACTCGTGATTGACTTGAGTAAGGTGTCGTGGTCATGGCAACAGCTTTTGACCGCAGACTCTGGTGACGGCATTATAATCAGTGATGCCGGTAAAAACTCTGCATATATTGAACTAAGGAGATCAAAGAGACTGAACTCACATGCTGACATTACAGTCAACTTCACCTTTTTTCCACCACTGTACCATCTTAATAGATTAACATTAACATGAAGAACAAATAACTGAATGTTGATTTGGTGGAATTGAGTAAATTAGAAGTATATGATGTTATGATGTACAGAACTAGAAAGAGTCATCTGGTGTTGATTGGACCGATGATGTCATGCCACAGTAAGGCTGGGCATTTATTAATTAATTAGTGTATTAATTAATAAATGCCCATTAAATTTATTCATTTTCATTTATCATTGTCACAATAAATTCCTATTAATAATGCTTACAACCCCCCAAAATTGTCCACGTCGGGATAATTAGTTTTCCCCCACTGTTTGCTCAAATGAAAGTATAAATAAATTTGAAAATGTGATTAAATGCAGCTGTGAGCAGCTTAGTGATCCAGATTACACTTCTTCATGTGACTTGTGTCCTACAAAAGCGTATTTGAAATGTTTTTCAAGAGCGGTGTTTGTGCCTTGGAGCCACAGCTATACCTAAAAAGGAAGTAATTAATAATGATTAATCACTTCTATCATTATCGCAATACAAAATATAGTGATAAAATTTTAAATCCACATCACCCACAGCAAACCCCACCTTCTCCCCGTCATCGTAGAGTCTTGGAAACGTAGCATTAAAATGCTAAAGAGTGCAAAGATTACACAATGTTAGTCTAAGAAACTTGTTGGCATGCAGTCATCCTCTGTGTTTACGTTGAGGAGAGCGTAGACGTGGAGGACATGAAAGAGACTGAGTGAGGTTTGGCAGCAGCCACGCCGCACACGTCTCCCGCTATCAGCTCAACTGAAACATGAAACTACCACTGTCACTACAAATGCACCCCCCGTCCAAACCAGACGCTTGTCAGCCGCCTAATGTCCCCTGACGAAACTCTGCGAATTAGAATAGCCACAAACAGTGTGTGTGTGCGTGTGTGTGTGTGAGAGAGAGAGAGACAAACAGAGGGAGGTGAGGGAAGGAACTCATCTGTGTCACAGTTTATCCCCTCGGGCAATCAAGAGAGGTGGAGGGAAAAAAAACACAGTCATTAGCAACTGGTGGTGCTTGCTCCAGCAAATCGCCGTTTGAGTGAAGATTTATGCAGGCTTCTGCCTGGAAATGATTTATTTATTTTAGCGGGGGCTGAGAGATCATTAACCTCCGCTGTGTCTCTGGGGAATGGCATCTGCGGCCCCCCACACTGCACACACAAAAGCCCCCCAACCCGCACGCGTCCCCTTGCTTCAATGCTCAAGAGGAGGAGGAGGCGGCGGCGCGGGTAACTGTGGGGCCGGACACAGACCCAGCCACTAGCATGCTACCCACTTCTTTTAGAAAGACTCACTGTCACTTGTTGAAACCCACATGAAACATATGTACCTATAAGCATAGACATAAATACGCAGACGCCTCATGGAGCGGGTCGGCCCGTTGCTGCGATACGTAACAGCGTCCGCCATATTGAATGTGGAATATGGGCAGGTAAGCTAATACAAGAGAATGGACCGAACTTCACAAAGTGCCGTTCTACAAAGTATTTCAAGTTAATACCTGTCATTGACACATTTTCTCACATACATTAATATATTTGGTAATCAAAGAAGTGACTAAAGACAGAGTTTCTAACTTTTAATGTGATTTAATTGTTTTGGTGTATTTCTGAATAAAGAGCACAATGGTTTTATTTGATAGAAATAATTATAATTTTTATATTGACATTGATGAACAGACATACTTTTACAGTGTTTAATTAAAGAACATATTTACATAATTCCATAATTTAATGTACATTTAACATTTCAAGACAAGAAACCAATTATTTTCTTGTATTTATTTTTTATACATTATTGAGAAATGACTTTTGATTTATAAATCAGTCTTTGTCAAACATTAAACTACATATTTTTTCTTACATGTTTCCAGAGAAAAAATATTTATTACAGTCAATAGTAGTATGCCAACTCTGCTATTGATAGCAAAGAGTGAAAATAATTCTAATAGAGTAAATTATTTTTATTTCATTACATAAGCTTTATTAATACACTAATACTTCAGATTGAGATATTTAAAAATACACAAAAAGTTAAAAATTAAACATTTATTATACTGGGAACACTGGTCATCGGCAGGGCTTCAGTCTGCTGGTCACACTGGGAGAACTCAATGACTTCTGAGACGTCCTGGTTCACAGGCGAAAGCCAAGGATAAAAGAGAAATTATCCAAAAGTGTAATAGAAAATATATATAAGTTTCCTTCACATTCAGAAAAAAAGACATTTTCAGCATGTTGGGCTCTGACTCGTAGCATCTTTATAGCTAAATACCGACATGGTGAAGCTGAGCTGGGAAACAGACTGAAGAACAGCAGCTCCAGCTCTGATCCTGACTGATCTTTCCTCACTAAATTCCCTGGTTTTTAATGAACTTCTCCTCTAACAGCGGTTTCTCATCAGCTCTCCCTCATTAGAACACAGTGTGAAAACGTTAGCTGCTACGCTAACAATCAGCGGCTATTTCGGGCCAATTTAGCTACATAGGAAATATTTTTCAGTTGATTAGAACAAGCGAATTTCTGTCTGCAAAGTCAAGTAATTCTGATCTTTCATCCTTACCTGTTAAAGGTAATGCCAATGAATCCAGTTTGTTTCGTAAAACGGTTGAAACAAGTCCACACAGCACAGGACTTAAGGAGCTCCGATCGCCCTGCTGCCACATAGAAGATGGCCGACGCTGTTACTTAGGACTCAACGCTCCATGCGGCGTATACGTATAACTGTTAGTTAACATGCTAACATTACTGTCCCAGCTCGTGACGGAGGAGCCGTCATGAGCTGGGACTTAATTATAAGTCCGTGTCATCATGCGAGCACGCCCGCACACACATACACACAATCGCTAACTTACTTCTGTTGCAGCTTAAACTGACGCTGTTCATCGTGGGTGCACACGCGGTGTTCCTGCTTCAGTTAGCATATCCATCCTAACCTGTTTTCACTTCCAAACATTTTCCCGGTTTTGTTTTCAAGCAGGGTTATTTCCGGATTGTGGCGCCCCAGGAGGGCGTAATGTGATGACGTAATGATGTCATCAGAACGTACTGAGTGTTTTCTATTAAATTGAGTATTGTATTTTTGTTTACAAGTTTTTTTTTCTTTTTATTATTATTATTATTATTATTATTATTATTATTATTATTATTTTGTAGCCTTTAAGAGTTTACTTGAGTTAGAAGTAATTGTTTGTGCTTTGTTTGCTTGTTTGGTTTTTCTGTGGGCGGAGCCTGTGGCTTTAAAAGCAGGGCTCTGGCACAGGGAGGCAGTCTGTGGCTAGACTCCTGAGAAGTCATCTGGAAGGTGATGCTCTTTGTCTGATTTTAACCTGCCTTGGACGTCCTTGTATATATTCTGCACCTGCCATCTTTGTTCACCTGAAGAAAAGCTAAATAAATTTCACTAAAGTGATCTCTGGCCTTGAGCAGTCATTTTTTTGTTTGTCCAAGTCATAAGAGAACCCTGTCACAAAGCACAAAAAAAAGTTAGCAAATTTGACAGTAAACTGTCAGCAATGCCGTTTAGTCATTTACTTTGATTTGAAAATAATCTTTCAGTCATTAAAGTTTTAAAAATAGCTGTACTTGGTGAAATTACAACTGGCAAAGAGAGTTTTTTTTTTTTGAAAATGTTTGAGTCCTGCCTAGATTCAGTAAGAAACAGGACAGGAATTCCCCCATGTCCAGCTACCTAGCAAAGTAAGCTAAGTAAGCTAACTTTTAGCCAGGTGGCTGTTGTGTGTTCAGAGCTTCTTAGGTATTAACGTTCACCACTAAGATTTTAGCACAGTTTTGTCCAAGCATTTTGTCATATGGGCCAAAAGTATAAAGTGGAAAGTGCTCTGATGCACAAAGTAATTTAAAATATTTTGTGCATCAGAA
The DNA here is from genome assembly GCF_000485575.1 of Poecilia formosa. Taxonomy (NCBI): domain Eukaryota; kingdom Metazoa; phylum Chordata; class Actinopteri; order Cyprinodontiformes; family Poeciliidae; genus Poecilia; species Poecilia formosa. The sequence continues at coordinate 305,836 of NW_006800352.1, forward strand.
CTCCTACTTTATATAGTTATTAAAAAGCAGAATTTATTTGATTTTTTTTTTTTTTAAATCCAGGTCCAGTTTTTTGGTTTTACATCTATACCCTGGGAGGCCACACATGCACACCAAACACACGCAAGTAAAACGTTTCAATTTCTCTTTAACGCATATCAAGCAGAGCTCTGCTGAAAACGGCTGAACAAGACATCTCTCTTACATTAAGTGTAAGCGTAGATGGGCCAATGCATATTTTAACGCGACAATTTACACAAGTTAGACTGTGTGATTTCTTTACAGTCGCGGCGCTACTGATGTGTTGGTCTCTTGACGTCACGGTCCCGGCGCTGCAGCCACACACTCTTAATGGCATGTACCTCTATATTCGTGTCCATCCAATTAGAAAATTTGAGGACTTGTGCAACATCAAACCTATTCCTGGTGGCAGTGGAAATTAGAAGGCTGAAGCGCGACAGTATAGATCGGAAATTAATCATTACCTAAATCAAACCGGAGAGGCAATGGTGCTGCCTGTTTAACTGAGTGTAATTGAACACTAATGGCAATCTAAAGCTGCAGCATTGAAGATTTGCATTAACCCCACTGCACCTGGAATAGAGAAGGTCAAATTATATGTATGTAATATATTTTTTTCTGTCCCTCTCCACAGTCATCCCCATTCTCTGGTCGTTTAATTCCATTTAATTTTTATCAGCTTGGACTATTAAAACTGAGCTTTCTTTGGAAGACAAGTAGAGAAACGGCCATGGGGGACCAGAGGGAGGCGGGGTGGGAGGCGCAGGTCCCGAAAGTGATGATTGTGCTGCAGCCTTATCAAGCAAACACTCGAGCGCACAACAAATCAGGAGTTTTATTAAGGGTTATAAACTCCAGCATCCAATTGGAGATGAAGGGGATAAATTTATGAGAAATGTTAACGGTGGCATAATTTCTCTCCCATATGGCAGGATTTTTTTTTTCTTTTAAAAGGTTATTTTACTGTTTAAATATGAGCTTCTCTTTAATCATTTACAACATCATTGTCCATACATGTTTTTTGAAGTTATATATTAAACATTTTTTTAAAATGTGTGTGTGTGATTTGTATTTTCCTTTGTTACATAATACACAACAAAAAAAAAAAAAGGAAGGTTAAAATGTGAATACAGATATTCGAATCTTATGGTTTTTAGTTCTTGTAAAAGTTTCTCAGTCTATTTTCCATCACAGTTCTTCATCTTTGGACATATTAGAATGCATATGAATCTCTCCATGTTGTGAAAACCTAAAATTCTATCTTCATAAGCAGAATCATGCTCTTTATGTCATAAAATCAAACTTGCCAAATACAAATTAAAACGAAAAATAGAAGCTTTTGTCCCTTTTTCCCTGTGAGTATTAATACTTTTTATTTGCCTAAATTTGCTTTGTTGTTTGGCGGGACAAACACGGAAATAATGGAAACAAAGTGGATGCATGTTTCGAATTCAAACAGTTTTCTAATTTAACATGTGAAGTTGGAAAATGTGTGGAATAAGTTAGAAAAAAAAGAACAGGGGGGCAGAATAATTTGGCATGGTCTGAAACAATATTGTTAGCTGTGAGTGGGTGGGGGTGGAGGGGTGGCGGGGTTCTGGAGGGGGGGGTCACGGATAAACAAACAAACCTCGACAAGGGCAGCGGTGGGAGCGACGCGGTCTGCGGTCGGGTGCAGACAGCCCCCCGCCCCGTTTGAGAGGGGGGCTTGCCAAGTAGCGACCCTGAACTGCAGCGCTCGGTTGCTGCCTGGCTGCACTAAGCGGCGGCTGCCAGCGACGCGCTGATTTATCAAGGGGGCAACGCCAGCCGCCACCTCGCTCTCCCTCGTGCCCTCCCTTTATAAAGAACCTCCCTGACGGCTCTGATAGCGCAATCAGGGCTACGGCAGAGCCAAGGCAATTTCTCCTTCACTCTTTGATAACCCTGTGCCTTATTGAAAGCCAATAGCAATGGCAGCAACAACAGCTCAATTGGAAAGAGTTGCTGCATTTTGAAGGGGGCGACCCGGGGGGAGGAGGGGGGGTTGCGGGGGGAAAGGTTACGCCTTGACAAAATGAGGAGGGAGCAGGGGAGGACTGTCTCACTTTTATGTAAAAGCCACATTGTCCTCCAACAGGTGGCGTGATTCCTCGGCGGCTGCCGTCCCTCAGCTAGCTCTGCCTTGTTTGTTTTTTTTTGTTGTTTTTTTTATTTAACGCTGGAATTCTGACAAAACGGTTGGAGTGCAACTTTGACTTTTATCCACAATGAGCTTCGACAGTCGCGCAGGCTGCTTTGTTGGGTCACAATAAGAGCTGAACAGTGCTCTCGTCTTTGTGCTAGTCCTAGCTTGCTAATGTTTCTTTACAAAAACAATGGTAAAGTTTGACATCTGAGTAAAATTTGTGCTTCACATTAAGTTGGAAAATATGTGGAATAAGTTAGAAAACAATGCGGGGGGATGTAGAATTATTAGGCATGAGCTGAAACAATTTTGTTTACTGCGACAATACCAGAATAACGTTAGCGAATAACAGAATAACGAATCTGTGCTCCACTGCCACAATGTAGACTGGAATTACAAGCACCATTTTAGCCAAAGTTTTGAAATCAGGGAACATTTCTCCAATTGACGTGTTCTCTGAACACAAACACTTGATTTAGTTGAACTAGACGCTCTCCAAAACCGCCTGTCCGTAACTTTTCAACATGCCAGCTACCAGATTTGTGAGACGTAGATACCTCCAAGACATACTCTGTTTGTAAAATTGAAAATGTCTGCACCAATAGGTCAGGGGTGTGAAGTGTAATCTGTCAAAATAATCAACTACAATTCAGAGTTGTCACCATTAAAAAACTGTCTACCAGAAAATACTCTGTTAAATGCCTGATAGATTAACTATTTCTGTGAACAGTCTAAACACAAGGATGTAAAACAAATTTAACTAACATGATTATAATTAATTTTTATATTGAAGCGATTACCCTTACTGTTGTCAAAAAATATGATTATTACAATGGTATGCTCTACAGGTATAGGATTAATGTGCTTAGTGTGAAGAATGTTCCGTTTTATTATTTTAAACCATTACTTATATAGGACTAACAAAGTCTTCTTTATTTGAAACACAACGTCCTTGTCTGTTTGCAGTGAACAGAACCTGTCTAAAAAGTGCTGAATTTTTCTTTGTAAGCAAAGGAAAAATTATATTAGGCTGCTTTCAGCAAACTGTTGGAAAAAAATGAAAAAGAAGAACATCAACTGCATCAGGACAAACATGATGTGAGCCGCGCTGAAGGATGACCTGTGTCATCGTGTTTCATCCTTTCAGTTGATTCAGTTCTTCTCATATTATACAGTTTCAATGGTTGAATGACGCTGCAAGCAATGTTAATTCAAGACCCTGTAATACATTATTTTGGTCCTTGGGCTGAATTGAGTCTCGATGAAAGAAACAAAGGCTGCATTCACAGAACAGAAATATATTGATTTTGATTTCTTAACACTTTGAGACACAATATAAAATTCATTGCTACAAAATCTATTTCAGTCCAGTGAGGTACAAGTTTGCATTCACCTTGCCAATGAGTAAATGAGTAGGTATGTAAGACGGTATTTGTATAGCATCTTTCAAGACATGGATCTGAAACGCTGCTCAAAAGAACAACTAAAATCCTTGAATTTTAGTACATCCATATATCTAAGCAAAAAATATTTTATATAAATTGGTATTATGTGCCTGGAAAACATATAATACCACCCCTTTAGCAAATATGGTATGATATTTGGCACAGGATCAGGTTGACTTTGAAGGCTTTTCCAACGGAGGAATGAGAATTATTTGAAAACTGCATTTTATACATGCTTTGGATGTCTGATATTAAAATTTGTTTAAAGATCTCAAACATTAAAGTGTAACCAAAAAAACAAACAAAAGACACCTTTAAGGAGGAGAGGGCGGTTAAAGCCTTTTGACTCCATTGTACGAAGGCACAAAATGACAACGGACTGAGGAGAAAAGCCATACTTCCCTTGAATGAATGTAGAATTACATTCAAGTGCAATGCAAAAAATAAAAAATAAAAAAATAAACGTAAAGGCAAAAGTACATTTCAGCAAGGCTGTTTTTTGTGGTCTAAAGTAAAAGATTTCTAAAAGGGTAAAACAGACTGAAGAGATGCGAACACCGAGGGGCAAGGGTTGCACAGCATCAAGTGGATGTAGGAAGAGGCTGCAGCGTGTCAAAGATGTGAAATGATGAGGGAATTACATATTTCTGAGATGCTGTGGAGGTGACGGGTTCAAAGCCAGCTGCCATTACCAGGTTGCAACGGTTCAGAAAAGGTTTCGATGTGAAGATATTTTAAAAGATCATTTATACAAGAGGACTGGTGAAGGGTGAAGGATTGAATGAATGGTTCTGACCCACAGTGCTGATGTCTGACCTTATCATCAAGAGTCAAGTTAGGTGTTACGCTCTTACAATCGCTGGATGCCACTTTTATACGAAAAATGTAGAGTTCCTTTAAAATATAGATGACCCCCATATTCCTCCTTATTATACGGGTTTGGTAAAAAAAAAAAAAAAAATAAAAATGTTTACTCTTAAATAAGCTTGGGCAGTCATGTAAACATGACCATATATATGAGAAAGGCTTCAGAACTTTGTGGGATTCTGTCCCTGAGGTGGTTGACGGTGCGAAGCGTGAGACGAGTTCAGGAAGTCAGTTCAAAGAGCCTTACATCGTGAAAACCTTAACAAACACCATACAGTCAACAGATATGAAAATAGACATTAGATTTTGTCAAGTGCCATCATTAACATCATCAACATGTAAATATATGGGTTAGTGTTGCAGTCACTATGGCTCAAAAGCAAAAGAAATAGGTGGGGTTTTAGTCTTCATCTAAAGGAACTCAGTGTTTCAGCTGTTTGGTCGTTTTTCTGGAAGTTTATTCCAGGTTTTTACTTTTTCTTTGGTTCAACTGAACAAATGTATTCTCAGTATAAGAGCAGGGTTTGCATCACTTTCTTTCAAAACATCCGATTAATTTAGTCAAGTTCAATAAATTTGAAAAAGATGATTTGGGTGCAACAATCAGTAAAAACATTATAAAAGCTTGGTTTAAAAAGATGAATACTTTGTATTGTACTCAACTTTTGCCGGTGATAATTTTACCCTGATTACAAATAAAGTTTCCATCTGCATTTTTACAAATACAATTCTGAAAAGTGTGGCATGTGTTGGCATTCACTTTCCAGAACCACTTTTGACTGCAGCTAAAGCACATCTAAAAAAAGGAGGTACTTTCTTTTTTTCTTATTATTTGCCTGTTATCTTCTTTTGGAAAATGATTTATGAGTTTTGGAAAATGATTTATGAGTTATATCTAAATGTACTACAATTTTTTTATTTTCTGTTTTTTACTTAAGAGTGTGTGTGTGAACAGCAATTTTCCAAAGTCTCAGTTGGGCCAAAATTTGGACTTTGACTATGCCATTTTCACACGAATGCGCTTCGATTCAAACAATTTAAATCTGGTTTAATATGACAAGAGAACCTTCTTCCATATCATCACCTTACTAATATAATGACCCAAGTCATTTTTTGTCAAGGGTGATTTTTTTTTTTTTACGTTTTATTTTTTAGCCTTAATTATCTTTTGGGGGGTGGGGGGGGAATGACTTAATCATTATTTTAGGAAGGTGATAAAATGCTTTCTGTACGCCTCCATGATGATGCACCATTTTTCTTTCCCTTTATGCAGTTGTGTTAACACATAAAATCCGAATGAAATTAGCTGTAATGTCTCAAAATGCTAAATACCTTTGTGCAGCAAAACTGTTCCACCATCTTTACTTCTACAGAAGGTGTGTTTGCCTCCAACACACCTTATTGTATTTATTGGACACAGGTGTTTTGGAACAGGTGGTTGGTTGGGTGGTTGTGGTTTAGAGACTGAGTGCAGGTGGAGGGACAGTTATCAAAAATAAATAGCAGACGATTCTGGTATTGCTAGTCATAACACTGACATTGAGAAGTGAAGTTAAACTTTCAGAACAAGGCCAAATTTCTCTGTGTGGCATGAGAGGAATATTTTTGATATATAAAGACGGGCGGCAGAAAATCAATACCCTTCAACAAACCATGAAGGATGAGAGAAGAAGACATTTTGCAGAATTAGATAAAAAAAAAAAACTTTAGAAATCCATCTGCAATAGAGTTAAAGACATGGCTCTACGTTACCAGGGCCTGATTTAAAAGGATGTCGGC
>NW_006800352.1:312124-317418 GCF_000485575.1 Poecilia formosa
AGTTGGTGGGGGGGGATGGCGGCGTTCTGGAGGGGGGGGCACGGATACACAAACAAACCTCGACAAGGGCAGCGGTGGGAGCGACGCGGTCTGCGGTCGGGTGCAGACAGCCCCCCGCCCCGTTTGAGAGGGGGGCTTGCCAAGTAGCGACCCTGAACTGCAGCGCTCGGTTGCTGCCTGGCTGCACTAAGCGGCGGCTGCCAGCGACGCGCTGATTTATCAAGGGGGCAACGCCAGCCGCCACCTCGCTCTCCCTCGTGCCCTCCCTTTATAAAGAACCTCCCTGACGGCTCTGATAGCGCAATCAGGGCTACGGCAGAGCCAAGGCAATTTCTCCTTCACTCTTTGATAACCCTGTGCCTTATTGAAAGCCAATAGCAATGGCAGCAACAACAGCTCAATTGGAAAGAGTTGCTGCATTTTGAAGGGGGCGACCGGGGGGGAGGAGGGGGGGTTGCGGGGGGAAAGGTTACGCCTTGACAAAATGAGGAGGGAGCAGGGGAGGACTGTCTCACTTTTATGTAAAAGCCACATTGTCCTCCAACAGGTGGCGTGATTCCTCGGCGGCTGCCGTCCCTCAGCTAGCTCTGCCTTGTTTGTTTTTTTTTGTTGTTTTTTTTATTTAACGCTGGAATTCTGACAAAACGGTTGGAGTGCAACTTTGACTTTTATCCACAATGAGCTTCGACAGTCGCGCAGGCTGCTTTGTTGGGTCACAATAAGAGCTGAACAGTGCTCTCGTCTTTGTGCTAGTCCTAGCTTGCTAATGTTTCTTTACAAAAACAATGGTAAAGTTTGACATCTGAGTAAAATTTGTGCTTCACATTAAGTTGGAAAATATGTGGAATAAGTTAGAAAACAATGCGGGGGGATGTAGAATTATTAGGCATGAGCTGAAACAATATTGTTTACTGCGACAATACTAGAATAATGTTAGCCTGCTAGTTTTTCAGAATTACTAAATGAGGCAAATAGATGAATTTTTGCATCATACACTTTCAATGTTTTGCTGCATAAGTTAACACTTTCCCCACTCATGCTAAGGCCACATGAGAACCTGAATCAAATGAGTTGTTTTCTCTAAAACAACTCATCTTGGCTCAACATGAGTTGATTGTGCTCTAAATGAGAGCAGATAAATCTAGCTGGAATTCAACTGGGAAATACGTTGTCAGTCTAGTTATGAACTCAGAGGCTGTCCTGGACTTTTTTGTTCACAGTCATTAAGACTGACTGGGTCAAAAAAAAAAAAAATTCCATCATAATCTACTTTTATTTTTATCATCCGTTTTTAAAAAGATGACATTCAGTTGCATTAAATTTTCAATCAATTTAAAAAATATTCAACAAGCTGAACAGAGGATCTACAAAGAACGATCACACATCAACCAGATGAATGTGTGGATGTTTTTTTCTGCAGTGACAAATACTGTTGGCCCAGGAATTAAATGTGAACAATTAAACTAAGTAGTTAAATTATACATTGTCTGAATGCGTACTGCTTTGCTATTTCCTGTTGGTTAGCATGGACCTGAATTGTGGGTAATCAAATATCTCACGGTTTCAATGTTGATCTGGTGGATGAATCTGTGCTCCACTGCCACAATGTAGACTGGAATTACAAGCACCATTTTAGCCAAAGTTTTGAAATCAGGGAACATTTCTCCAATTGACGTGTTCTCTGAACACAAACACTTGATTTAGTTGAACTAGACGCTCTCCAAAACCGCCTGTCCGTAACTTTTCAACATGCCAGCTACCAGATTTGTGAGACGTAGATACCTCCAAGACATACTCTGTTTGTAAAATTGAAAATGTCTGCACCAATAGGTCAGGGGTGTGAAGTGTAATCTGTCAAAATAATCAACTACAATTCAGATTTTTCGATCACCATTAAAAAAACTGTCTACCAGAAAATACTCTGTTAAATGCCTGATAGATTAACTATTTCTGTGAACGGTCTAAACACAAGGATGTAAAACAAATTTAACTAACATGATTATAATTAATTTTTATATTGAAGCGATTACCCTTACTGTTGTCAAAAAATATGATTATTACAATGGTATGCTCTACAGGTATAGGATTAATGTGCTTAGTGTGAAGAATGCTCCGTTTAATTATTTTAAACCATTACTTATATAGGACTAACAAAGTCTTCTTTATTTGAAACACAACGTCCTTGTCTGTTTGCAGTGAACAGAACCTTTCTAAAAAGTGCTGAATTTTTCTTTGTAAGCAAAGGAAAAATTATATTAGGCTGCTTTCAGCAAACTGTTGGAAAAAAATGAAAAAGAAGAACATCAACTGCATCAGGACAAACATGATGTGAGCCGCGCTGAAGGATGACCTGTGTCATCATGTTTCATCCTTTCAGTTGATTCATTTCTTCTCATATTATACAGTTTCAATGGTTGAATGACGCTGCAAGCAATGTTAATTCAAGACCCTGTAATACATTATTTTGGTCCTTGGGCTGAATTGAGTCTTGATGAAAGAAACAAAGGCCGCATTCACAGAACAGAAATATATTGATTTTGAATTCTTAACACTTTGAGACACAATATAAAATTCATTGCTACAAAATCTATTTCAGTCCAGTGAGGTACAAGTTTGCATTCACCTTGCCAATGAGAAAATGAGAAGGTATGTAAAACGGTATTTGCATAGCATCTTTCAAGACATGGATCTGAAACGCTGCTCAAAAGAACAACTAAAATCCTTGAATTTTAGTACATCCATATATCTAAGCAAAAAATATTTTATATAAATTGGTATTATGTGCCTGGAAAACATATAATACCACCCCTTTAGCAAATATGGTATGATATTTGGCACAGGATCAGGTTGACTTTGAAGGCTTTTCCAACGGAGGAATGAGAATTATTTGAAAACTGCATTTTATACATGCTTTGGATGTCTGATATTAAAATTTGTTTAAAGATCTCAAACATTAAAGTGTAACCAAAAAAACAAACAAAAGACACCTTTAAGGAGGAGAGGGCGGTTAAAGCCTTTTGACTCCATTGTACGAAGGCACAAAATGACAACGGACTGAGGAGAAAAGCCATACTTCCCTTGAATGAATGTAGAATTACATTCAAGTGCAATGCAAAAAATAAAAAATAAAAAAATAAACGTAAAGGCAAAAGTACATTTCAGCAAGGCTGTTTTTTGTGGTCTAAAGTAAAAGATTTCTAAAAGGGTAAAACAGACTGAAGAGATGCGAACACCGAGGGGCAAGGGTTGCACAGCATCAAGTGGATGTAGGAAGAGGCTGCAGCGTGTCAAAGATGTGAAATGATGAGGGAATTACATATTTCTGAGATGCTGTGGAGGTGACGGGTTCAAAGCCAGCTGCCATTACCAGGTTGCAACGGTTCAGAAAAGGTTTCGATGTGAAGATATTTTAAAAGATCATTTATACAAGAGGACTGGTGAAGGGTGAAGGATTGAATGAATGGTTCTGACCCACAGTGCTGATGTCTGACCTTATCATCAAGAGTCAAGTTAGGTGTTACGCTCTTACAATCGCTGGATGCCACTTTTATACGAAAAATGTAGAGTTCCTTTAAAATATAGATGACCCCCATATTCCTCCTTATTATACGGGTTTGGTAAAAAAAAAAAAAAAAATAAAAATGTTTACTCTTAAATAAGCTTGGGCAGTCATGTAAACATGACCATATATATGAGAAAGGCTTCAGAACTTTGTGGGATTCTGTCCCTGAGGTGGTTGACGGTGCGAAGCGCGAGACGAGTTCAGGAAGTCAGTTCAAAGAGCCTTACATCGTGAAAACCTTAACAAACACCATACAGTCAACAGATATGAAAATAGACATTAGATTTTGTCAAGTGCCATCATTAACATCATCAACATGTAAATATATGGGTTAGTGTTGCAGTCACTATGGCTCAAAAGCAAAAGAAATAGGTGGGGTTTTAGTCTTCATCTAAAGGAACTCAGTGTTTCAGCTGTTTGGTCGTTTTTCTGGAAGTTTATTCCAGGTTTTTACTTTTTCTTTGGTTCAACTGAACAAATGTATTCTCAGTATAAGAGCAGGGTTTGCATCACTTTCTTTCAAAACATCCGATTAATTTAGTCAAGTTCAATAAATTTGAAAAAGTTGATTTGGGTGCAACAATCAGTGAAAACATTATAAAAGCTTGGTTTAAAAAGATGAATACTTTGTATTGTACTCAACTTTTGCCGGTGATAATTTTACCCTGATTACAAATAAAGTTTCCATCTGCATTTTTACAAATACAATTCTGAAAAGTGTGGCATGTGTTGGCATTCACTTTCCAGAACCACTTTTGACTGCAGCTAAAGCACATCTAAAAAAAGGAGGTACTTTCTTTTTTTCTTATTATTTGCCTGTTATCTTCTTTTGGAAAATGATTTATGAGTTTTGGAAAATGATTTATGAGTTATATCTAAATGTACTACAATTTTTTTATTTTCTGTTTTTTACTTAAGAGTGTGTGTGTGAACAGCAATTTTCCAAAGTCTCAGTTGGGCCAAAATTTGGACTTTGACTATGCCATTTTCACACGAATGCGCTTCGATTCAAACAATTTAAATCTGGTTTAATATGACAAGAGAACCTTCTTCCATATCATCACCTTACTAATATAATGACCCAAGTCATTTTTTTGTCAAAGGTAATTTTTTTTTTTACGTTTTATGTTTTAGCCTTAATTATCTTTTGAGGGGGGGAAATGACTTAATCATTATTTTAGGAAGGTGATAAAATGCTTTCTGTACGCCTCCATGATGATGCACCATTTTTCTTTCCCTTTATGCAGTTGTGTTAACACATAAAATCCGAATGAAATTAGCTGTAATGTCTCAAAATGCTAAATACCTTTGTGCAGCAAAACTGTTCCACCATCTTTACTTCTACAGAAGGTGTGTTTGCCTCCAACACACCTTATTGTATTTATTGGACACAGGTGTTTTGGAACAGGTGGTTGGTTGGGTGGTTGTGGTTTAGAGACTGAGTGCAGGTGGAGGGACAGTTATCAAAAATAAATAGCAGACGATTCTGGTATTGCTAGTCATAACAATGACATTGAGAAGTGAAGTTAAACTTTCAGAACAAGGCCAAATTTCTCTGTGTGGCATGAGAGGAATATTTTTGATATATAAAGACGGGCGGCAGAAAATCAATACCCTTCAACAAACCATGAAGGATGAGAGAAGAAGACATTTTGCAGAATTAGATTAAAAAAAAAACTTTAGAAATCCATCTGCAATAGAGTTAAAGACATGGCTCTACGTTACCAGGGCC
>NW_006800352.1:318266-385728 GCF_000485575.1 Poecilia formosa
AGCTTCCCGCGCCCCCCCTGCAATGACACGACGCCCCACAAGGGGGCGCGCCCCACAGTTTGGGAAGCTCTGCTCTAGGCCATTGTTTTCCAACCCTGGTCCTCAAAGCACAGTGACCTGCATGTTTTAGATGTTCCCCTGCTTTGATACATTCCACTGAGACAATTGCAATTCAGCAAAACCCTCTTAATCAGCCATTGACTGAAATCATGTGTGCTGAAGCAGGGGAATGCCTAAAACGTGCAGGGCAGTGTGCTTTGACTGCATGTTGTTCCCAAAGAATTTGACTTTAATTTCATAATTTTCCAATAGTTCAATATTGCTTATATGAAGATATTAAAACATGTCACCTAATTTGGGCCTGAGTTTTAGTTGAACTACAATGTTTGCAAAACATGCAGATATATGAAATTCCCCTACCCTCCTCAAAACTCGGGGTCCTGGGCTACTGCCTTTTTAAGCTCCATCTAAAGTCTAGACCAGCATATTACAAATGATTTAACCTCACAGAAGAAAATAAAGTGTGTTTATGGTCTGTGTGAAGCTGCCTGCTTGACTGAGAGATTCCTGGAGGACCCTAATCCTAAAATGGAAATTTAAAAAAATAACTTTGAGGCTCCTTGTGAAAAACATGAAGTGAGACATGCATCACTTTAGTGAACCTAATCTAATTGCAGCAACATCTGAACTTGTGCAATAAATCAAACTCCTCTGACAGAGTTCTTCTCCACTTGTATTTCTCATTCTCCCATCCCTATTAGTCTTTCCTAAACGATCATGACACGCAACGCGTTTCTGTGATGAGGAGCGGCTTCTTCAAATGTGAAAGAAAGATCATTAAGAATGGCGAACAGATGTGACGCTATTGTTGCAAGGTACTAGTTATCAGCCTCATCTCTGCCTGAAATCACAGGAAGTAGGAAGCACGGTGAACCGTGCGAACACTTATTAGAAACAACGGAGGAACGAGACCTCAATTTGCAAATCGGATTTAAATTCCGGGGGGTTTATCTCCTATTCATCCTATAAATAGTTTCAAATCGATCTTCACAAAGCTATTGATGAATCCATTTATTTTTGTGTTCCATGGCAGATTGAATTTGCAGAGAGAAAATTGTGGCAGTTTGTATTTATTTCGTCACACATTATCTCACAGGAATCACTGACGTAGCTTTAACAGACCTGCTAATTACAAATTAACCAGGGATATTTCAGTATTTGGTGCATGTACACTAATACACTATCATACTTTAATGAGAAAAAAAAAAAAAAAAAAAACAGGACATCTCATTTTAATAGCCGTTTCTGTCAAAATGGAATGTTCACAAACTGATGGCATAAAAGAGAAAGTGTTTTAATTAGTGTCAAAAATTAAAACTATTTAAACAAATGTGAGTACTATAGGAGAAAAAAGAACACCCTACCTAGTCTAGCAACTACAGTATAATAATTGAATAACATGAGACACTTGTTGTAGCTATAGGTATGACTAAAGTTTGCTCTGCTCCAGGGTCATGATAGTTCTAGGTTTTTCATTACAGCTTAGTTTTATTTAGTTGTGACTCTTTGTTTGTCTAAGTTTAAATTAGTTGTTAAAGTGTATTTGACAGTTTTTATTAGTTGTTATTAGCTAAATATTGTTTAGCCTTAGTTCTAGAAGTAGTTTTACTTTTTAATACTTTGATCAAGTTTTAGGTGCAGAATTCTAAAAGGTCAAAGTATTGTATTGTGATTATGTATTCATCGATTGGGTAGTCAACACTCAAAAGAACATATCATTTTCAGAAAATGGATTCAATGACTGTTGATCAACCAACTGATTTCCCTGCATTTGAAATTTTTTCTTCATTTAGCCGGATATACACACCTATAAATCATTTGTATTTATGCTCTTGTTACATCATGTTTGTATGGATATGGATGAGATTTTAAGAGGATAACCGTGAAAATTCCATGATTTCACATTATGGCATTACATGCTCTAACAATTCATTTAATTAAGTTTACCTTATTTATACAGCAACAAAATAAATTTGATCTCAGTGCACTTTACATAAATCCATACAATTCATTCAAAGTCTGGTTTTTGCAGCAATTCCACCTGAGTAAGCATGGGGCGACAGCAGAAAGGAACAACTCAGACTAAACAGGAGGAAACATCCAGAAAAACAAGGCTCAGTATATGAGACAACCTACTGTGACCAACTAAGGGTTGTTCATTACATCAAATATATTTAGTCATTTGTTGCACCAGCAAACTCCAATTAGGAGTTCTACGGTCTGGATCTCAGGTGGGATATGAAAATGGAATATAAAAATATATGTGTTTACAGTTTTAAAAAAAATCATTTCTAATATAAACCCTTTAATTTCAAAGTATTTACTTAAATTTATTTAAAATTGCATTTCGAATAAACAGAGATGTCTATGTTGTAAGCAAGGTAAAAGTGTTTGAAGCCGTTTTTAGCTAGCTGACTGGCTAGCTAACTTTATTCTTAGCAAAAAGTTAGAGAGGTGCAGCAGAGAGCTATGCTACCCTCCATACACCAGAAAAATGAAACTTCTGCCACTAGTATTAGCACTAGCATTGTGTTACGTTAACATGTTCAGTTTAATACCATTTCTGATAAGATAAGATGTATGTTGCACAAACACTTTGTTCATGGGAGATTTAGAAGGGTTACTGTTTACAACCAGGTGGATTCCAGATGCCTCGGCGGTGCCATTTCTGCCATCATTTCTGCTTAGTCTGCGCATTTTCCATGCAGTTGTCTGTTTATCCATGTTGGATTAGGGTTTGTAATTGTTTGTTTCTGACTGTTTGTTTCTATTGATCTGTACAGCACTTTGAGCTGCTTTTAGTATGAAGGGTGCTTAATAAATAAAATTGATTGGTTGATTGATCTAAACAAGGAATTTCACAATCAATATTCTGAAAATAAGGGCAGTTTCCAGTTAGCGGTCACATGTAAATATAGCCTAAAACAACTTTGAATCATAGGAACACTATGATTGAATGTTTTGAACTTTTGAATGTATAGCTTTTTAAAGCCTTGGTGCACCTTGGACACCAGGAGTCACACCAATGTCATTTGCTGACAATTGTACGACACAATTTTTGAAGAACCTAATGTATATTTGTTTTGTGTCTAATAAAGGTTGTTAACCAAACTTTAACAAATAGAAACTTAAATGAAAAGCACATAAGAGGCCAGTGAGATGTTTGGACATGGCATCAGAACGATATTGCACAAAGTTACAGGGGCAGCCAGTCTTCTTTTTGTGGCTGTCCGACCTAAATAATTCCCCATGTTGTCTGGCTTCGCCTCACCAGGTTCCAGCCTAAGCACTGATCCTTCCTTATTCCCCATCTCTCTGAACCTGGCTGTCCTGTGGTGGAGCAGCTGTTATACCGGTTTGATCGACTACAGGGGGGGTCTGAAGGTCGGCGCACAATGCAATCCGAAGGTAGAAATCCTCAGCCTTATCAGTCTGACCTTCAGGACCGCTGATACCACTGATGACACAAATACTACAATCCGTCGCTTCTAATGTGCCGCCGCAGCGCATTATTCTGTAGGACTCTTGATAAACAACACTGCTGCGATAGATGTAATTAGCCTTTTCTTTTGTGTTAAGTTTAGTTGTGTTGTAGTGTATCTGTGAGGCAAGTGTTTACCATAAATTTCCAAAAAAAGAAACATTTTGATACATCTCCATAAATCAATGTTTCTACATGAAAGGAAACCTCCCCCCCTTCTGACAATATTAAATGGAATCTGCAATAGTGGTTGAATAAATCTGATAACTTACAAATACCATGCCTTACACTTCACAGTACTGACATTTATATTCATCAGCAATAATATTGGTGACAGTGGTAGTTGTATTCTGGTATGAGCCTCATTCATGCTCAAGGTTCGATGTGTTGAAAAGAGGACGTCAACCAGTGTCGCCGTCCTTCAGTCGCGATAGATGCTTTGCCTCGAATTTATATCACGCAACTTTGTGTTTATGTGACAGTGTTGGCTTGTCATTAAAAAAGGGGGAAAATGTCCTTTCGGTGTTGATGTGGGATATCTATCGGTGTGAATAAATCCCTCTGTAAACATTTCAAAGGCTTCCACAACATTAACACAAACTCAAGCGGAGGATAAGAACACTTCCTGGGGTTGGCACTTCATCTCCACTGAGAATGCTGTGCCACCTCTACAGGTGGTTGGCTAGATTAGCCGAGTTCCCACAGTTCAACACAAGAAACATGTGATGGATGCACACAGCAGAGACCCTCTCTGTTTATGTGAGAGATTAGCTTCAAGGAACGAGCGGGTAAAAAAAACAAAAAAAAAACTAGTGTTTCTTTTGGTTTCACTGACCTGAGATGGAAAGAAATATGGCTTTGAGTTTTTCTTTAATTTCATATGTCTGATATAACATCAGACCTACAACGGAATCTACAACAGAATGCTTTGAATCAAAGCAGATTCAGACTCAAATGTGCTAAAAAAGTATGAGACACCAACTTGAAAACTGAGGGTTAAAGAAAAGGGAATGAAAAAAAAAAAAAAAAACAGGAAATTGATGTTCACAGATACTCTTCATACAATTTGAGCTTAAGATAAGCTCAAATTAAGAGATGAAGAATAGACAGAAATTTCAGTGAGCACATGTGCAAACCTGGCCAAAATGATATTTAAAAAGATTTTCTGCTTTAATAGAAGCAAAGGGTGATTCTAAAAAGTATTGCCTGAAATCAAACTTTCAGACCTTTGAAAACATCTTTCCATCCACATTGCAATCATCTGCTTCTTTCTGTTCATCTATTACACAAAAACTCAAATACAGTACAGCAAAGGGGCAGTATTATGTGTTTTCCAGGCACATAGTGCCATTTTATAGCAGTCAAGTGACTATGTTACTTTCAGTTGTTATAAAAATGCGGTATACATCAAATATGACTTAAAAGAAATTTGACTTTGTAATTTAACACATTGAAATTGGACATCTGTCTCTTTAAGAAGTTGCTCTTTATGAAACTCTGCCTTCAAGAAGTCATCACAACATGGCTCCTCTATTAACCGTTTTGTGTTTTACCAGCATTGCACTCTGTTTACATGGGAGCTCAGCAGATGTGCAGTTCCACCAGGTGTTTGCTAATTGCGTCTGGCTGAGTGGGGGAGTCGCGCTGTGTAATGCAGATGCTCAGAAGTTTGGAAACTGCAGTCCAGACTAGGAACTGCATCTCGAAGGCGGAGATAAGTCAACCCAGGTGTTTTGCCCAGCTGAATGGTTTCCAAGGAGATTAAAGGATTTCTCAAACATGCATTAAAGAATTAAGGCAACACTGCAGGTATGTTTTTTATGAGGAAATATAACATGACAAAAAGCTCAAAAAAGTCTATTTTACATAATATTTCCCCTTTAGAGATGCATTTGTAAGGTAGCAGCATTTTATGACGTTTACAGGGTGTGACTACTTTAGCAGAACACTTTACATTATTGTCTGAAGCACCAGCTAGTTCCCATCACAGCAGTACATGTGCTGTGTATGTTTGCGGGTTGCATGTTGTAAAGTCCAACGGTCATAAAGCTCCATAAATATTCATGGAGTTAAACATTCCCCCAAAATCATCTGCTAAGTGTTCAAGTAGGTACCAAGAAAACAAGCAAAAAAGTATTCCGAGCGTCATTGAACTTCCTCGAAAATTTCCAATAATTGATGAAGCCTCTTAAAATGTAATTAGGGTATTCACAGCACCGCGTACGGGAGCGGACAGGCCTTGATGACTGCGGAGCCGACCTAATCCAGGGCGGCAGTTTGGCTGTTGATTTGCAGACTGTGGGCCTTGCATTGTGAGGACTTTATGGTCCCTTTATGGTACGCCAGGAGACACCTGCATGGGCGATATGTTGCCTGAGACATTTTTCTCTCTCCTTCTGTGTGGCTCCTTTGCTTTTGTATCATTAGCGGAGCAAAGGGGCCGTGAATCACTCGTCTCGACCCCCCTCCACCTCCCCTTTCCTTCCATCTTTTTCAACCTCTCTCTTCTCCCCCCGATCAGCCCGACCACAGCGGCCTCCCTCCCCTCTCCTCGGGTGCTAAACGGCTTGACAGAAGGGTGCCCAGACCGTTGGCAGTAGCCATCGACTGGAAGGGGAGAAGCTGCCAGGAGTCCTTGATGGATAGGCTCATTTTCCAGCCGGCAGCAAGTCTCGGCGAAGCATCCGTGTCATTTGTAATGTCAGCCAACAAAATGTAATCAAACATTCCAGCGGTTTAATCACAGAGGGCTGCTCAAGAGATGATTGTAGTGTCAATATAATGCTATTTCATTATCTGTTTGTATTTTATATTGACAGTGTCAGATAAACAGTGTGGAAAATTAAGATTAAAAATATGGTAATTTCATTTCAATCACCCCGGCTACAGTTGCTGGCCCATTATGCGATTGATTACTTCTGAATTAAATTTGGGGCTGAATGTAAAGTTTAATCTTCTTTCTTCTCTGCAATTCAGCTCCCCAAAGGCCTCTTAGTAAGTAAGTACCCATTTCATTTGATCTTTAATGAAAAGTAATGGCCCAAATGAATTGTATAAATCAGCTGTCGCGTGTACCTAGTTGACGTTCCATTTCTTTTTCCTTTCATTTTTAATTCCCCTCTTTCAGCGTCATGACCCAAACTTAAGGCCGCAGTCCTTAAAAAGAAAAAAAGAAAAAAAGAAAAAAGAACTACAGTGCCATGACAAAGTGATTTCTTCTGTGTTTGCTTTTTGTCACATTTAAAAGCAAAGAGATTTTAATGTCAGACAAAATATACACTGTGTAAATAGAAAATATAGTTTTCAAATGAAAATTTAATTTATAAGAGGTAATAGCTGTCCAAACTGATTTGTTTTAGTGTGGAAAAATTTTTTTTCTCTAAACTGAAAATAATAAAATCATTATTTTTGCAGTGATTTAGTCACTGATTAATGGAATCAAGAAATCACTTGAATAGAACCTATTTGACAACATGAAGTAGGCCAAAGGATCAGAAAAAGCCACACATTATGCCGCATTCTACAAAAATTCAGGAACAGATTAGAAACCAAATTGTTACCTTTTATATACAAATATCAATCTGGAATGGGTTGAAAAGCAATTTCAAAGGCTGTGGGACTCAAGTGCAGCATACACTGAAAAAAGAAAATGACCTTCCAAATTAGTAGATACAGTATTAATTTGTCACATGGATTCAAATTAAGTTATTTATGTTTGTCTAACATGACAAACTTAATACATTTATTTGGAGGAACTTAATCTGATTTCTTGTGACCCATTACCATAATATATTTAAGTTAGAACACCTGTTTTCTTTTTTCAGTGTAGAGAGAGAGCTGTGACACAAAAATGAAAATAAATAAATAAATAAATAAAGACATAGAACAGCTCTGCTGTTTTGCAGGAGGGCCCTGCCAACCAAAACTACTCCATAAGCTCATTGATGACTCATCCAGGAGGTCTAGTTCAGACTGCAGAACGTAATCTAAAGCACTGCAAACCTCACTTGCCTCAGTTGTGGTCAAAGTTAATCAATGAACCAAAACAACAAAATTTTCCCACGTATTTTTGGTCTAATTTCTAGAGAAAATATCCTAACACACTTTAAAACTAACAAACGTCTCAACTAGACATAGTTATAAGCTTACATAGTTTTAGGTCAATAATTCCTTAATATTGAAGAGAAAGTACTACCTCCATTGGCTGGAAAAACACTTATAAGAAGAACATTTTCTATAAGTGAAATAATCTGCCTAAGTACTTTTACATTGATTTATTGATTTTAAACAAGCTTCTGTATCTTGCTGAGAAGTTACTTATAAGTTGGTTTGTCTTATTTCAAGAGTACCAAGATATTTGCACTAGAAACTAGACCAAAAATCCTTGATAAATTTAGATTTTGTTCTTCTTTTCCTTTTGTGTCTGTGGCAGTGAAAGAAACTGGTTAAAAAATTGCATTTACAGAGAGTTGAAAAGGCAAAAACCACTGCTTATCAATGGCAACCAAAAGATCGGTTTCACACTAAAAACTTGATGACCCCCATAAATTTTGGGAAAATATTCTATGAACTTACAAGATCAAAGATGAACTTCCTAGAGAGATCGTCATCACCATCCTTTGGTCAAACATGGAGGTGGTAAGGTTGTCATCTGGGGCAGCTTTGCTGCTTCAGGTCAAGTCGTCATTATTGATAGATCCATGAATTCAGCTCTCCTGCTGTTTGGCCATCAGTTCATGACCTTAAACTCAAGTAGTGGGTTTTTTTGTTTGTGTTTTTTTGGGAGAAGGACATTGATCTGATTCTACTCTTCGTGGCTTAAAACAAACAAAACGGAGGTTTTGGAGTGGCCCGGTCAAAGTTTATCCTTAAATCCGAGTGAGATGCCTGCTGCTGTTGACGCACCCAACGCCCTCCGACCAGGCTGACATAAACTATTTCTGGGCCAGAAGTTCCTCCACAGTGATGTCGAAGACTTATCGGTTTTTACAAACACTTCGCAAAGGGAGGGGACACAACCAGTTATTAGGTTAAAGGGCCGATTACTTCCTCACAATTACTTCCCAGGTGCGCCGCGTTAATGAGGTCATTGTTTTTATTAAGGGCGTTTTTTTCTGTTATTTGCAAATGTTTAAAATAACAAAAGAAGAAGCAAAAATAAAAGAAATCTATAACTTTTTGTGCCTTTTTCTTAAGTAAAGAAAATAGATTTGTGTAGCTGCGGCAGATGAGATATTTATGAGAGCTGAAAATAAGGTCAAACATATGTACCCTGCAAGGTGCTTAGCAAAGTAATTAAGAGGGAATACTTCTCAGCGTGGAGTGCCACTTTTAGGAGAAACTCCAACCTCTAAACCCGCCGACGGGTGACAGACATTTTAATTACATGGTAAATTTTGATTTTTTTTTTTCTCTCTCTCTCTCTCTCTCTCTCTCTCTCTCTCTCTCTCTCTCTCTCTGTCTGTGTCTGGGCCTGAACTCTTAAGCGCTGCCATGTAGTCAAGATTTAGCTGCAAAAATTCCCCCCCACCCTCCTCCGTTTTCGGCGGCCGTGCGTGAAGTGACACGACCGTTAACGAGAGCTCGGCGGAAGAAGGAGACGGGGGTTGAAGAAAGGAGCGCTTCTTTGTGAGTTCCCATTCAGCGCGATTTGTCCCCCTTTGTAGTCCTAATTATGTGCCAAAGTAGGATAACAGAAGTTCTCAACTCGGCCATTATGCCTGCACAAAAAAAGAGACGCATACAAGGAGCTGATCACTTTGGAATTAGCAAACATGATACTATATGAGGAGGGAGAGAGAGAAGAAAAAAAAAACATTAATACCGTCAGGGATTAGAGGTTCTGATTAAAGTGTAGCTTCTACCATATGCAAATTAGTGATAGGCATTTATCAGCGCCTGGGCAAGCTGTCTTAGCTGCAAAGCCACATATGTTTTTTAGCTGATTAAAAAACTGCTTGAAGTTGCAGGCTTTTTAATGGCAGAGAGAGAGAGAGACAGAGAAGAAAGAGAGAGAGAGAAAGAGAGGTTGTGAGGCAACTCATTTCCTTTTGGCCAATTTCCCACAATCGCTCAGAGCGTTTGCCTTAATTCCCTCCTTTATTAGCTGCATTCTTTTGTATATAATTAAAACATTTCTCAAGTGAGCATGTGTGTGCTTGTGTTATTTTATTTTTTTGTCCTTTATTTTTCATCAGTGAACATATTGTATTCTTTCTTCTTTTTTTTCTTTTAACTATATCGCCGTAGCCTGGACGCCCCTCCTGAAAAGGAGCCAAAGTTTGGGCACGGCGACCGTAAAGGCAGAATTAGGTGAGAATTTGTCAGCGGTCTGCCATTGTGCGAGGGTCTTGGCGTTATTATATTTCCCTTTTCACATGGAGGTGACCCCCTTTGTGTTAACAAAGAACATGAGGATGAAACTGAGCTCTGTGTGCTCCTCACCCCGCACTGATAATGCCTCGGTAACCCAGCAGCACCCCCTCGCACCCCCTTCCCCTCCTCCTCTCCTTGAGGGAGCACTTTAATTTATGCTTTTTCATCTCCCTGGGCGCAACACTGTTAACCTGCTCTGTGCACTACTGATTCTGGGAAGGGAAACCTCTTATCCACACCAGACTGCTGCATCAAGTCTCTCCTCTCACTACTCCGCCGGTGGAAAGTTAGTTCTTGATGCAAACGGCAAAACATCCCGGCAAAATGTACGGCCAGGGAATAAAGAGATTTACACAAGCTCAAATAGGTAACCTGCTTACTGTCAGCTCGTTTTTCCTGCTTACTACGTTAATGTGATTTTTTTTTTTAAACATCCCTTATTAGGACTGTACTTATTTTCTTAGGACAGTTTTAATTCGAGAAAAACTTAACTACAGTGTAATTTACTGTAATTCTCTGGTATAGTGTGGTACTGTAAACTGAACTATTGTACAATGCACTACAGACTATAATATACAAGGCTGAGTATTGCAACTATGCAGGATATGTTATTCTATGGTATAATAGACCATAGAATAAAATACTATAATATACTCTGCTCTACTAAGGTAGATTATACTATGCAAGAGTTTACTATACGCTGCTATCAGGGTTAAGCAGCTGCTTAGGGCCCCCACACCACCAGGGGTCCCCCAAGAGCACCAAGCTAGCATGATTAAAAAAATATACATAAATATTTAAAATAACATTTAAAAAATACACACTAAATAATATTACACATGGAAGAGTGTTTTCTATATTGCTGCTATTGTCACTGGTGGGAAAATATAAGATATCAAACT
This sequence comes from Poecilia formosa, assembly GCF_000485575.1. Classification (NCBI taxonomy): domain Eukaryota; kingdom Metazoa; phylum Chordata; class Actinopteri; order Cyprinodontiformes; family Poeciliidae; genus Poecilia; species Poecilia formosa. Next base: position 329,085 of record NW_006800352.1, read on the forward strand.
TAACTTGTTTACTGTAAATTTAGTGTTCATCAGCTGATGTTACTTTCAAATAGTTCAAGTAATATGGCACACACACATTTTTTCAGTTTGTTATTCCTCTATAAGGTCAAAATTAACAGCCATAATAACACCGGTTGATGTAAACGAATTACAAATTATGCTACACTATACCCTGCATGCTGGGTATAGTGACAGTATGCCGTTACACAACACCAGACTATGTTACAGTACATTACTGATCCTCACACTTTACATAACAACCTGTGCACTCCTAATGTTAGCCTAATATTGCTTTTATTTAGTTAATTTCACTTTAAAAATAATCATAGTTAATTTGCTGAGCGGTCGGCTGCACAAACAGACAGGGACGCAAACCAAACTTGTCATTGAACTTTGTAACTTTTACTGAGGTTATACAGTACAATACAATATAAGTATGGTGATGGATAGCACCTGTCAGTCGTAAGGACTCTTACATGTTGCATGTTACTCTTTACATCTGTAAATTTTGCACATTAACAACTTTAATATTTTTAACATATTTTCCCAACAGTCCATATTATACATTTGGAAGTTTAGTTAAAAAGATAGGCATGGTGTATGTGCAGAATTGTATTGTTGTTGTTTTTTTTTTTATCACAAACAATGTTTGTGATTTAAAAAAAAATTGAGTTATTGAACCATAGAAAAATATCAGCTTCATTTCCTTCCATGGAAAAAAAAACAACAAAAAAACAGGAGTTTCTGTGCTCAGCGAAACCTTCCCAGAAACATAGCAGACCAATAATACTCCGCAAACCAGTGATTCAATAAATTACATTGTGGCAAAGAAGCCATGTAATTGAAATATCTAGATAAGAATGAGAGTGACTCTAAATGATATAAAATGATGGAGACAATAAAAGGAGCGGTCCGGAGATGGGCTTGTGGTTGCCTTGAACAGTCTGGAAGGGGCGGCCTAAGTAGCAAAGCCATAGAAACATGTTGAAAAGAGCTATTGTTGCTTTTGAAGGCAACCTCTATCTCTCAAGGACATCTAATTAACAGACAACAGCTGAGTCCATTTCAAATGGTAATATATTTTCCATTAAATGCATCATTTTCAATGCTTTATTGCTTAGTTCAACAAACCTTTCTTTTTTTCTTATTATTTTGCAGGGAGGTATTTAATGCTTTATTTACTACACTCAATACATTGTTTACACTTGTGCAGGCATTTCTCTTTGACCTCTTCAACGTATAATAGTGAATTGGTGGTAAATGAAAGGTACGCATTTTAAAATGTTTTTCATCTCTGATTCAATATGTCATTTCAATGAACCACTTTCGCACTGTTTCAAACACATCTAATTTAATAATGAAGTAAACGACCACAAAGGTCCCGGTTCATGAAATGAAGATCGCAGAGATACGTTAAGGTTTATACAAACCTCTCTGACCGGTGCACAACCAGAACCGCAACGACGGGAAATTCTAAGAACACGTTCTCTTTCCAAACATTTCTCAAAGCACAAAACCTTCATTCTATGTTTCCATATGCTAGTGACACACTTGCAGCAATTCAGACTAGATTGTTCTGAGTCTGAACTGAGTGAGAATTTTGATGCTGGACCTGAAAAAGGCCGATCCTCGACAACCTGACAGAACAGTTCTGCAAAGAATTAGGGTAAAATTGCAGCATCCAGATGTGCAAGTCTTACTGAGACCTATCCACACAAAGCCTATATAATGCAGTAATTTAAGTTATGATAAATCATTTTATGTAATTTTCATTATTTTGTAGAAACCAGTTTCCACTTTGATCTTGAAGGGTTTTTATGGTAATTGTATTGTCAAAAAAGTTGCATTTTGTTCGTGTTAGAAGGTAAGGCAAGGTAATTTTATTTATATAGCACATTTTCAGCAACAAGGCAATTCAAAGTGCAAGAAGGGGATGAATACTTTATATAGGCACTGTAAATACACACTAAGGTTTATTAAGAAATTAAGTTTTTATTTTGTTCAGAAAAAAAACTGAAAGCAAGGTTGGTGGAAATATTTTGGCAAGAAAATCAGAGCTTTGTTAGCTTAGCTTAGCTTAGCTTAGCATATTTTTTCCCTTTGTTTATGGTTCTATGCCATGTTTCTCCACAAAATCTATTCTGTTTCTGCAACTACTCTGTTACTAAAAGAACATCAACAAACTAACATCACTGTATGTGAATTAATATGTTTATTTGATGATTACTAACTCATCTGTAGCTCTTCATTTTTTGCACTTGATGCTACTGCGTACGCAACAAAATAAAATCTGTGCCATGGGTGAAGCAATTATCCAATACTCCTTTTCACTGTTGGGTATCTGCATTACTTTTCCAAGTTGTATAAAAACATCTTTAAGTAATGCATGTAGAGTTTTCTGTGACACAATGCATGGTGTGATCTCTGGCTAAATCTGGATGTCATGGATTTTTTTTTATTTTTTTTTTTAACAAAAAACATCAGTAGTTTAAATGTCACAGCTCAGAAACAGCACATACATTTTTCATAATGAATCACTTGCATATTTACACAAGTGCCAAGTCTGAAAGAAATGACTAGATTACAGCTTTTCCTAATGTCACACTATGCATACACTCTGTCTGCAATGACAAAGACTCGCTCACCTTTAAAAGATGAGGGCTTGGAGTTGCAGCATTCACAGACTGTGTATAGATTCTTGATCATTCATTCAGAGGAGTTAAGGTGATCCTTAAGAATTAAAAACAGAAGAAAATGAGATGATAAAACATAATGTATTTTATAGATCCACAGCAGCACAATGTCATTTTGACACATTTTTATCAGAATACACAGTCAAAACACTTTTACACAAAAATCAAGAAAATTACAGACAACCTTGAGCATCCTCGTCATGAGACTACCTTAGACAGTGTCTTTAGTCAGAGGCTTTTTCAAATTTGTTGTAATACATGCTGCTACAGGAGATCTTTCCCCCCAAAAGTCATCACTATCTACATTGATTCTGAAGAATTTGAATTAATACGAGTTGGAACATTTAATTTGCCTTTGGGATCAATAAAGTATTTTTGAATAAAATGTTTAATGGATGTCCATTATTAACAGCAATATGAAAAAAAAACATGGTACAAAATGTTAAGATTAGATCAGTGTTTTCTTACTACATCATTTTCCTGGAAAAAGCACGGTTCTTTTTCTAAAAAACTAATCTTTAACCTATTCTGACAATAATGCAATCAAAATTGCATTATTTTGATTGCAATTTGCAAATTGCAATTTGATTATTTGATTTATTGGGAGAATTTCATTGTCTGAATTAATAACCTGCAGCATTGTTTTGAATAGGGCAGGTTGTTCACCTGATGCACCCAAAGCGTTACTGACTGTTACCCTCACACACTCATGCAGAGTAGCTAACTGTGTCTCCCGTGGGGGAAAAGGAGAGGGGGATCTAAAATCAATAGCCGCTAAGTTAAAGATGCAGCTTGCCATTTGACCTGTCCTCCTCTTGTCTTCATCACAGTCTTTTCAGCTTTCTCCTCTCACCACCCATCACCCCTCCTCGTTTACTACCGTAAATGACACGCCGACACGCTCCTAACAAGACACAAATTGTTTAAGTCAGTCTAGGTGGAAGCGAGTCCCGCGTCGGCGGGGCCGCTGGCGATTATCTGCAGAGGAACAGTAGGTCAGAGGTTTGGACAAAAGACTCAATGCAACCTCTTTGGCTGGCGAGGAGGAGGACCGAGTGCGCTTAAATGTCCTGGGAGTCATTTGCCTCTTGATTTTGGAATCAATGAAGGGGATAAAAAGAGGAGGGGCGGAAGGTTTCTCTCCAGCAGAAAATGGCATTAGAGTTAATGACCAAGTTGGTCCCAGAGGGGTAGTCCATATTAAAGCTATTTCAGCAGCGACAGCTTTCACCACATGACCTGGCTGATTAATGACAAAGTGGTTCTAAAATAGGAGTAACAATAACTGTCAGTCAGTATGAAAGAAAAATAATTATTCAGAAGCAGTCTGCTGTTTGTTTTGCCCTTTTCCTGGATTTCATTGCCTTAAAAAGGCACAGAGACTCTGCTTTTTGGTATAACGATCCGTCCATCTTTTTCCAGTTATATGTGACAAGTTGTCACATATAAGAAACATATAAGATAAAAAACTGATAAGATCAACAGAGTGGAGGCTAGCTTTAAGTGTGTGTGTGTGCATATACTTGCTTTTGTTACATTAGTAGGACCTTTCACAACACAATTGCTTACCATATGAAGACTGGTCCAAAGTCTGAGTGTGGTGTGCTAAAAAGTTATTTTTGGGTTGGATTATGCCTTGGAAATGGTAATGATTTGGGTCAGGCTGCTTGACAGAGAGGAAACCTGTAAGGATGGAAATGAAAAAAAAGATAAATAAATAAATTACTTCACCATCCAAAATAAACCCATGATAAAATTTTTTACAAACATTTAGAACAAAGAGAGATTAATGTTGTGTTCTACAACAAAGTACATTCTTTTTTTTAACAGTCACAAGAAGTTGGATTTTGAGAAATTATGAAGCTCAACTTGTGATACTTTCATATGTTGCACAACCACTTTTCCATGTGCAAGGCTTGAAAGTTATTTTCATCTATGCACATTATCTTTGAATAAAGGTGGCTTTACCCTGACATTTAAATAAATCTTTTAATACTATTTACAATGACATTCAAAGTTATGATTTGTATAAAATGGCAAAGACTTTAACATGTTGATTTTGATATGTTAAACTTTAAATGACATGCAGTTTATTTATTTAATTTAATGTAAAAATGTTCTGGCCAGAACCTTGTATTCTCATGTTTCTGTAACACCTGTAAATCTGACGCACAAGCTACATCCGCAAAACAACAACGATGGACGACAAATCTGCTTCTCTTGTCCACTGGGTGTTAATTTTTGTTTCAAAAAATTACCTGGTGGGACTCTGATAGGAAAAGACTATTGTTGTGTGCAAGTTATGAAAGGAGTTAGCCTATTAGCCTAAAATAGCATCCCAATGCTAACCATGTAGCAGTACCACAGACGTCCCCAACACTAAAGTCAGCGTCCACATTTCTAAAAAAGTTCCATGAAACAGGAGTTCCTGGACCCCTGGAAAGCACTTGGCACCAATCAGATAGTTGAATAATTTAAGTAACATATTTAAAATATATTTGTTAATGAGTTTATATATCTAATAATTTAGCAGCAAAAGGGTTTTGAATTGAACATGTTGCTTATTGAGTCAATATATAGTTTGACTAAAATGTGATTTAACAGATTAATTAAAAGACCCTGCCATTAACTCAATTAAAAATTTGAATCAAGTCCTGTCACTAAAATTTACCAGTAAAAAATCTAAGATTCCATCCTTTCTGATATTCTTCAAAATGCAAAGAAGACTGACAAAGTGTTTTATGAATATTTAAAATTCTCTTCAAGAATTTGAAAATGAAACTAATGTGAAAAAAAAAAAAAAAAAAAAAATTTTTTTTAATCCAACTTGAATGTTTAGCAGAAGTTTAGTCAATATATTCCAATGCATATATGAAATCAACAGATTTCTTTTGCCCTATAATTCATTGGGTAAGAATGGCCCTTCAGTCCACTTTAGGACTGCAGACACCAGTTGAAAAACTCTTATGGTGCTTGGGAATTGTTCTGAATGCTGATTGTATCGAGCCTGAGCGGACGGCAGGGGCCCCATCTGATATTTATCGCCTCGAGTCTACCAGGGGTGACCGGGGGGCAAGGCCGCATCCCACGTGTCCGGCTGGAGAGCAGATTAAAGCGTTCTGAAAAGCTGCACACTGCTGGCCGCAATGAGAAAAATAATAATGTGGACATGGCCTTCCCTTTATGACAGTAACAACACATTCTCCGGGGACCAATCTTTTTTTATCAATACCGAAGAGTGACAAACAAGCGCACACCCAAAGCCAGAATTGTGTGAGACGATGTATGGAGTATTTATGATGCTTGTGTATCTTGAAGGTGGGGATGACAAAAGCAGTCAAACAAACTTTTATTGCCATCTGCCATATATTTTTAACCAAAAAGGTACATTGTGTCTCATTATTTCTTTCAGACTGAAAGAGACACTAACTTTACTTACACCCCCCACCAAAAAGTCCTTGAACGGGCAGAACACTGAAGAGCAAAAAAAAAAAGAAGAAGAAGAAGGATGGGAGGGGAGGGGAGATGCATCAAAATGAAAAAGCGTGTTTGTTATTTGGAGTTAGGAAATCGTTGACATTCACTTAGATAAAAAGAACAAACTTGAATGTACTTTTGGAATTATAACCAGAATTAAGAATATCCTTACAGAGACAGTCTTTCAACTAAACACTAAGTAACAGTTTTGTACTTAACAATTTGATCAATTAAATCAGTTTTATTCAAATGCCCGAACCAAAATGCACTTAAAAAGTCCTAGTTTTAACTTAGGCCAACTTCCTGAAATCCTCTACTGGCTCCAAATGAAAGAAACCCACATTTTTGTAGATTGTTTTTCTAGTATATTCTAAAGAAAATGCAGCTTTTGGAGCTAAGACAGCTAGCAGCAATGCTACTTGACATGCTGTTGGCTAGCATTTGCAAAGCAGCCAATCTGTGACTGGTGCTGATTGGCTGCACCCTAAAACTAGAAATAACAAAGACAGCAGATATTAGCTTATGTGATAGTGGTAAGACTGTCTCCACTCTTCATCCATATTAATGTATATTTGGTAGTGGAACTATTAAAATAGGCAGTTATTAGTCGTTTTAGAAGGGGACTCAAATATCAAATATCTGCAGATTTTAACCATTCACAGGGGGAAATGTTCCCTGACCTTAGCGAATACTTAATATACCACAAATATGCATCTTTGCTATAATAATGACTCAAATGTTACAGCAATGGCTCAATAATAAACTTAGTTACAGTCATTCTATGCACTGCAGCTTCTCTATGTACACTGAGAATAATTCACTCAACTCAGCATTCCAAGTGCTTGACTCTAGCTGGATGACCTACTTTCCAATTGAGATAGATTGATTATTTGACCATTTTCTATTAAACTCTCAATCCCACATGGTCAGTTGATCCTTAAAACTTAAATGTCGCAAAGCAAAATGAATGAACTCTGTGCTGGTTACTTGAATTCTACACATTATCATAATACTCAGAATTTAGAAACGATGGTGCAGCACAAGCCCATGAAGTATACTAGGAAACTGTCAGCAGCTTAAATGTTAAACTAGTTAAAATGAAAAAAAAATACAAAAATCTGCATCCAAACTCAGCTGAAGCAAGTCCATGTTCTAAAATCAAACATTTCTATTTTCACTAAAGAATGCTGAAGGTCTGATGAGCGCGCACCATCTTATTGTAGATCCCAAAACAATAAGGAAAAAAGCTTTTGATCCGTGTAAGATCTCTATGCTCATAACACAGCACTTCATCCATTTTCTCAGATCTCATAGAACTCCACAAAAAGAACAGAGAAAAGAGGAAAAGCTAACAAAAAAGGAGGTATAAATAGACGCTGTTATTCTAAACAATCTAATGAAACAACATTTCTCCCGACAATGCTTCACAGCTCTTTCTAAACCAAACACATACAAGCTTTTGTTTTCCTCCGACTCGCCGCGCTATTATGGTCGAGAATTATTTCCGTACATCTACAGAGGAACTCACATGATCGAGATTAAACCGGTCACCGTAATCAGGCTGCAGATTTTAATTGTGAGCGCCTCGGCTGGCACTGTTTTCTCCCCTATTCTGTCCCGGTTGACAAAAATCTGACAGTGGCTTTGCATGGCAAACCTGTTTAATGAACGACTAATCCAGGAAGAGCGCATTATGGCAAACTGTCACACACACATTGTACCAATATTAACTTGAATTTACATTATCATCCTCTGGTAATGCTGGAATATTTGGATTTCCATTAATGCATGGCCTTTCTGTGTGAAAAGCAAACAGCAGTGAACTAAATCTGTTTCTCCCACCACCACCACCTCTTTTGACTGGGTGTTGGTCTTAACACAGTGCAGAGGAGCTTTCTTTATTGGGATGACAGCTCCAAGGCTTCTTCACTCCTCACAATCAGGCTCGCAAACAAAAGACTTGCAAACCTCTTCTGGAGCAGCCGAGCCAAACTCCTATTACACCATTGTAGCGGCCCTGTAAATCAACAAGAACAATGATGGGAAGAACAATGATGGGGAGCACAATGGCGCGGGGCCGGCACCAGCGTTCTTAGAAAAATATGAACCCAACGAACAATAAGTCAGTCACTCGTGTGAAATGCGTTTTACTTCTCAAGTTATTTGTTATGTTTGTGCTTCCTCTCCCATTGTTCATTCGATATGTTCAAATTGTAATATTTCTGACGCTTGATTTCAATCCAGAAGGAAATCCAAACTGCACTATTTTTTCTTCTTCAGGTGGTGATGCCTTGATCACACAGATGGTTGACATTAAAGTACCAAAACATCCATTTCACACATCAAATCTGTGACAAGACTTGATTGATATTCACAGTCTGGTTTTAGCTTGACCTGATTAGAGGGATTTGGGGAGGTTAGAAGTTAGCGGATGAATCCAAAATAACAATATCAAAACAAAGTATCAGATCGATACTAGAGTGGTAAGATAAATACATTTGTTTCAGATTTTGAAGTTTCATTCTGGTTCTCAATGTTATCTCTAAAAACATTGTTTCAATTTGCTCTCAAATTGCAATTTTTCCCAACTTTATTTAAGAAACTATGCACATAATATTATTTTTTCCTGTTCAAAACATTGATATATCAAAGTATTTTTGTAGACACCTATAAACGTTGTCCAAAATGTATCCAAGCTTTTAATAAACTAATTGAATGAAAAACCACAAAAATACCGTATGAAGTATCGTCAGAAGTTTGATAATCACGTATTAACCCTCTCCAAGGAGAAGTAGAGAAGAGAAAAGGAGGTAGGAGAATCTGTGCAGCAACAATATCAAACTTAAAAAAAATAAAAAGGTATTAAAGAATTGGTATTGATATTATGATGCCTGCCCTGTATTTGCTTGGTAGCAATCCGATACCAATGCTTATACTGCACACCTGCAAGACAGATGTGCACAGCTGGTTGGGAATTCATTGAAAAGACTTTCAGTTGTAATTCCATTGATAGGTTGTTCACAAGTACAAGTCCAGATTTTTATTTGTAAAAAAAAAAATCATAATAATCATGTAATCTTTTTGTTTTACTTCACATCTATGCACTCCGTTCTACTCTATGACAAAACATGGGAAGTCCAAGGCACTTCAAATGAGATACAAGCATTTTATTACCTACAGTTAAAGGCATGCTGTGTGTAGAAACAGTTTGTATCATAGCCAGTGGTAGCACTAAATTATAAATACAAATATTTGTCACCCTCAGCTTGGACTACTTGGTTAATAATGTTTACACTTAGTTAAGTATAGTGGCAGTTTTTCCATCAGTCGCGCATAATGGCCGACGGACCAGGTTGGGAAAGGACATCTATAAGGCCGAGACAAGCAGAGTTGTGCCGGGAAGATGGAAGAGCAAAGCAGCAAATTTTGAATATTACTGACCCAGCACTTGGGAAAAGGCAGTGCACAACAAGACGAAAAATGAATGCTTTTTAGTCTGGAAATCCTTTCACCCTCTCACATTCAGCAGATCAGATTAAGAGAGAGGTTTAAGAAGATTTTGACACGCACAAAAAAAAAAAACTTCTGAGCCTCGGTAGGGGGTGGGTTGGGGAAGGTGGTAGGGAGCAGTTTGTAATTCACTGGCTTCAGGCAATTCATCACAGAAATTGAGTTTCTAATGCAGCATCTTGTGAATCCCTTTTGCCCTGTCAACGTTTTAATACATTACATTGGGAATGTAAATCGTGTTTGAATTTTTGGCACAAACTACACGGCTTCCTCCGAACCCACTGTACCCGCACCACCTTACTGTACGGCATGCGGAAAGTGACATGTGCTCCAATGTATGCATCATATACAATCATATGCTACATTCATCTTAACGCTGGGGGTGAACAGAGGCAGGACTGGGAATATATTCCTCAGACATAAAATCAAAGAATGAAAGTATATCATTTTTAACAGAAAACAGAGAAAATGTCTGGTTCCTTTAATTATTACTGAGGGAAAATAAAAGTAATTCAGCATTTGTAATATGACCTGATACCAGAAAACAATGCAATAACTAATTAAATAAGTTAAAACATTTAATTTCCTGTGGGATCAACAAAGTATTTCTGTTAAGAACAAGTTTATGCCATTGCTAATATGCTATTACAAGAACGTCCAAATCAAATATTATTTCCTTGCCTTCAATATTTTACATCTGATATATTTCAGACATTTCATTTTTAAGTCTGTTCATTTCCTTCTGCTGTAAACCAGATCACAAACTGAAGCCAAACCCCAGTCGCACTGATGTTTCACTACGCCATTAGCACATATCATAATTAAAGGGAAAGTTCTGGGTTTTTGAAGCAAGGTTCTGTTTAAAAAGATATTTAAAAAAAAATAGTAATTTTACTTGCAGTGGATAACTCCTTCAGCGTCTTCCTTCAGCATAAATCCAGACAAGCTAGTTTCAGCGGCTAAAGCTGACAGCTAGTCCAAGATGAACAGGCTCAAAGTTTAAGCAAATACTACTTTGTTAGCCTTTAAATTATCATCATTTTTGCACAGAGTAGTTATTTAAATGGGAAATACATTATTTATTTACACAGAAAGTGGAGGCAAGACATCATTAAGGATTTAAGTGTTAAACATTCAGAGAATTTTGGCTAGCTGGATTAGCTAGTAGTTCTAATAGTTAGCATCCAGGCTCTTATTGACTGTGTTGTATCGTTTCACCCTCATCAAAAATAATATTTATGATGAAGGTTAAAACTGAAATAATTGATGTTCATCAATCACCACCTAAAAAATCTAAACTGACATCAGAGTCTCAATATGAGTTCTAAATCATTTAGCAATCTTTTCTTGGAAAAAAAAAGAAAAAAAAAAGATTTAATATTTAAATAATGACATTTGTCAGCTTTTTTTACAGTTGTATCATTTTCTATTTTGTTTACTGAACAAGAGTTATGTGTAGGAGAACTAATCTCAAATGAAAACTATTTAACTATTTAACTAATACAACTATTATAACCTGCCACAGTTAATTTCCATTTGCAGTCCCATTGCAGATCCATTTGCATAAAAAAAACACACGCTACACTAATACCAGAAAACGGTGCATAACACACATCCAGGTACAAAAACTGTGCATGACATGGTAAAAGTTCCAGTGAAAAATCAAATATAAGACAGCCATAATTCTTGGTTTCTCTCTGTTATGCTTCCTGTATCCACTAAGACTACATTTTCAAATACCAATGGAAACATGCAAGCAGCTGGTGAGCAATTATAAGAGTTTGATTGCTGTAATGATTATGAGAAAGAAATTAATTTTTGTCATTCCATTTTTTTAAAAATATATATCAAAATAGTTTTCCTATTCGATGCTACTTTTAAATTATTTTTATTACATTTTGGGATTTGTCATTTATCATTTGCACATCTGCTGTACACTGTTGAAAAAAGGGATGCTAGATGTTACAGCTGTACATCCACAGTCATATTCAGGTTAGATTATTGAAAATTTAACTGTATGGGTCATTTTTAAAGAGAAACATCGCTTAAATAATCAAGGCTCATTCTAATAGTTTTGACAAAAATTAATCAGGTCAACAGTCACAGTGTACGTTTCAAATGGATGTCTGACACTGGTCATTGATGTTAGTGGGGTTCAAGTTCTCATTTTCAGCAGGACATGGTGTACAGACACCATAATCACCTGATCTAATGTTTCTTAAACACAAGTGCATCGTTTTGTCCCTTGTTTTCGTAAGCACTCCACTTAAGATATTAGTTGCTCCTCATGTAATCCCCCCAGCTATGGCTGTGGAATATCATATAGACAAGAAGGTATCCAGTTAATGAAGTCAGTAGATCTGCGCCAAAGATGGATTAACCAGTAGTTGTTGCTGTGTGTGCTTGCCATATTTTGTCCTCCAGATACCTAACACTGCAGTCTTTCAATTTAGAAAACAATTTAGAAAAAAAGAGAGAGAAACTCTATGAAGACTCAGAAACACGATATGTAGGTCAATTTAAAGCAGGATGAGGTTCTAGAACAATGTCTCCAATTTTGGAAATCTCATGAAGCGGTGTAAAATTTATCATCTGACAATGGAAAAAGGAGTATGACACAACTGCAAACACTTAAACATAAAGCCATCCACCTAAATTAGTGGGCTGTGCAAGGGAAGTTGATCAGTGAAGCAGCCAAGGGGCCCATGGTGGGCTAGGCAGGAGAGTCCAACTACTCATCCAGAAATCTGGCCTTTACAGAACTGTGGCAGGAAGAAAGCCACAAGAAGCGAATTAAAGCTGGGATTATGTTAATTTTACTTAAAAAAGTAAATAAAATGTTTTCTTCATATTTGTTAAAACTGCCACCGTGCTGTGACAGCACAATATCTGAAAGGTAACCTGTGAAAAGCTCAATCTCCTCCACCTGGACGGTTAGACTCAACTGGAACCGGGAGAAAACTGCATTGCGTTTAGAGTTACTGACAGAAGCACAATTATTTGAATTAAACGCTGTTTCAAATGCTGGTTCTTGTGAAATAAATTCCAAAAATAAGATTCCCTTTCACTAGTTTTGGAATATACACTTCTGAAAAGCAGCAAAAATAAATAAATAAATAAATAAAATAAATAGAAACCATACTGGTTAAACAAAAGATTACTCCTTTTGAGTATCTAATTCATTTTTTCAAACGAATATAAACCCATTAACATTTGTTTGCAATTTATGTCTTAAAAGTCTGAACACACCCTCACACAACCTGCGTGCTGCCGCTGCACGGTAGAAAACGCGGCTAAGCCAGCTACTAAAAGCTAATCTAAAACATCCTAAAACAGAAATATATCTTCCACCAAATACTTCAGCAGTCAGTCGGCGAACGCAAAATAAACCGCCTCACATTTTCAGAGAGCTTCGGAGCAACCTATCACACTGTTTCATACCTGAAAATGAAGATGGTCGGAAAACCAGACACGATGTTTCTTCTGCTGCAGCTCCAGCAAAACTGAAGCACGCGCGTAGAGCTCCCCCTGCTGGCCCCTACAGGCACGACCAGTCAGACCGGAATCATTCGTCAAACGTAACTAACAGACCAATGATCGCTTTAACCTCCAGGAAAATTACACGCGCTGCATTGCTCTTAATGTATGTTATATAAGCCAATGTAAAGCTGAATTCATACTGTGGTCAAGCTACCAGTGGCAGGAACATAAAGCTGCGCCAACAACTAAGCTAACAGAAACACTGGAGAGAAGAAGAGTTACAACTAATATAGTTGCAGTTCTAGACATGTCTTAATGTTGCAGAGCACAGTTTTTTTACAAGCAGTTCAAAGATAAATAATTTCCAACTCTATGGAGCGACGTGTACAACAGAAGGTTTATTATCCTCATTTCTAAGTTGGTAATTAAAAACCTTGTCTTGTTAAATCAAGGTCTCTAGCTTTAAATGGTTAATTAAAAAAAAGAGACATAACTTAAAGAGCTGGAATATTTTAACAGAAAAGGAGAAAGAACATGGTATTCACAACTTCAAATGGGTCAACAAGGGGTCGTTAAGCTTTTCTTTAAGTAAGCGACTAGAGGAATTTTAGAAAAGCCTGAATGTTCAATAAGTTCGAGCAGAAGGAAGAGTCAACAACTTCTCACAGATGAAAGCTGGCCTCAGAGGACCCTCCTGCTCAACAACGATCAATACCTAAAATAGGTTTCTTCCTCACATACTTGATTAAAGCCACAAAAATGCATTGTGTTTCTTTTTCCTGTCAGGAGTTTTGTCTAAAAGCTTTATCCCCTTTGCAATACTACTTAATTAAGTAAAGAAATGTGAATACAAAAAGGGATAGACAGAATTAGGAGGGGGAAAAATTACTTTTTTTCCTCATAATTCACTTAGATAAAATGCTTAAATCTAAAATGTTTCTCCAGAAAGTTAGTTCTCCTCCTTCACATCTGTCATTAAAGTTGGTTGCTCCCATCTGCACCAAAGTCAGAATTCTGAGATCAAAGTCAGATTTTTTTTTTTCCCAACGGCCCTGATCCTATTCTGCATGTAAAATATTTACTTAAAAATACATCAAAATGTGTTTTGTTGCTTTTAAGTGAACCCAATATCTCATCACATCTCCTGATTTGAATATATCATCAGACAAAGTTGAAACACTTAGTGTAAAAATCCAGAAAGTACATTCTGGAGTTTTTATTAGATCACCAAACAAATTAAAGCAGTTCATGCTCTCTTTAGACCCTGAACTCATCAGAACACTGTCTCCCCACTTGGAGGGAAAACACTGGAAGGTATGGATTGACCTGTTGTTGGTGTGAAACATCCCAGGTCAAAATGTGTCATTTTGTACCCAAACAAGTAAAACCACAATGGTTGAACTTAGAAAAGAAGCAAAAAGACTGGTCATTTAAAAACTTCATATTGCAAAGACACAAGGAACATTGCACTGTGACATCAGAGTATGAGACAGTGACTTAACAGAGGCACTCTGACATCATAGAGGCACTGTGACATCATAGATGCACTGTGACATCATATAGGTACTGTGACATCATAGAAGCACTGTGACATCATAGAGGCACTGACATCACAGATGGACTGTGACATCACAAAGGGACTGCGACATCATAGAGGTACTGTGACATCACAGACGCACTGTGACATCACAAAAGGACTGTGACATCATATAGGCACTGTGACATCACAGAGGCACAGTGACATCATAGAGGGACTGTGACATCATAGAGGCACTGTGACATCATAGAGGGAATGTGACATCATAGAGGGACTGTGACATCATAGAGGGTCTGTGACATCACAGAGGGTCTGTGACATCACAGAGGGTCTGTGACATCATAGAGGTACTGTGACATCACAGATGGACTTTGACATCACAGGGCTGTTGTAAATTCTTGGTTTAACTCAGAATTCTGTACAGCATGGAACAAAAAGTGAAATCTCACTTGTGAATGGAAGTGATCAAAATATGTTTTTATCGATTATCTTTGGCCTGAATGCTAAACTCATCACATTTTATGAGTGTATTTCTGAGACTCTGACATATTCCACTAACTCTTTGTATCCAATCCTCTGCCTGTCATCTGGCCAGCAGCAGCACACAAGTGTTAAAGAGTCCAAGATGGCCGCACAAAACAGCAGTTTAAGCAATAGAAAATCCTTTTTAGTACTAACTGGTCAATATTTTTATTGACCAGTAATGGTCAGTGATCAGCACTGCAGTTCTTCTATGAAAAGTTTTATAATAAATTTCAGTGAAACAAAAATAATTACAATAGTTATTTGTTTATTTTTTCTTATTAACAGAAATAAAGCTCTTTAATCTAAATCAAGACATTGAACTGTTATGATAACTCAAGATAACTCATCGAAATATATTTTATGTGGGTCTAAATGTGAAGAAGCAAAGCACCAACTTCTGCTTATCGTTTATGACGAGTCCTACTGTCATCATTACATCTTATTTTTTGACATCTAATGTTCACCAACTGTGTTGGGAGTAAAGTTTGATGCTATAAACTCAGGTCTGATTTGGTGCGTCCAATGACTGCAATTCAAGAATGACAGAAATATGCCAGCCCCTCGCATGCAGATGGAGACGTTTTAGTTTTAATCAGTAAGCTTTAAAATTTAACAAAAGAAAATGTCAGTTACAACAAAGCATTCAAAACCCAGGCTTTTTATATGCTCTTGTGAGAACCATGTATTTCCTGTAGGCTTTGATCCACCAAGATCAGCGTTTGATGAATTTATTAAACTTGGCTATATACTTTTCAATAAAAGTGATCTAAATTAAGTTTTTATTGCTCAGAATTGATATAAAAAGAAATTCTATTATTTGCAGTCAAGTCCTTTCAAAATGTCATTCTTCAAACCTGCAAAACCTTTTTTTATTTTTTACATTTTGGATCTTCAATGTACACATCTTTCCAATATGGAGTTAGAGGCAATGTAACTCTTAAATATATATATATTCTTTCAGATGTAAAATGTAAAACTAAGCTGGTAGGTCACAGGCCAAAGGAGGATATTCACATAATTTCTGTATTTTTTATTATTTGGTGTGTATGTGTCTTGTACTTAGTTTTATTCCGAATTAAATGTAATATGCCTTTTGCTGTGTTATGATATTAAATTAAATTGGTGTTCTCCTAATTCCCCATTTTAGTACGACCAGCAGAGTGCAGCTGAAGCAGGACAGGCTTGTAGGTCTTACTGATTCCTCCAGCTGCTAGAGATGATCAGATAGTGAGGATGGAGAGACCAGCAAGTGTTGAGTCAGAGAAGGCCAGGAAGGGAAGTAAGTGCTGCTTTTAGGGGCCAGGTGTGTTTGGCTAAATATATTTCTCCTTATATATTTAAGAGTTACATTGCCTCCCCTCATCGACAACACTAATTATGTGCTTGGTAAATAAATAATCTGCACAGTCACTTGACGTGTGGTGCAGATTAACGTGGACCTAATAACATTGGTGCAACGATACGCTGTTTTCCCATTTTAGCATGCTAGTTAATACACACACACACACACACACACACACACACACACAGACAGGATTACACAACAGTTTTTAACACATATTTCCTCCAGATATAGTTGGTATTTTCCACGCATAATGCCACTCGACAGAGGTGCACTGGTTAACGAATTCAACATAAAGACAGGCGAATATTACACAAGCCTAGTTTATGAACTTTACCTAGTGCTAACATTAGCTAGCACAATATGCTACTGGGGATCACGGCAGACAAAATATGTGACTGTCATCATAAGTTGTGTAAGACTTCTTCTTTGAAACAGGGTGGACACTTTAGTAGCTGCTAAATGGTGTAATTTTGTGAAGATTACTTACCATTCACATTCTGTGTCCCGTCACCGAAGCCCTGCAGTTCGGGACAGAGTTCTGAGATCTCAGGGAGTCATCCGCTTTAGTCAGCGCTAACCAATCGGAACACGTCTTACATTGCTCGTCCTTAAGCCCCGCCCAGAATGTTCATGTAAGCTTCCCCAAAGCAAATAAAGTTGTATAAGCAAGAAAACGAGTTCAACCAAGAAACAGGAGCTTCAACCAAAAAAAAAAAAACGTTGCAACAAAAAAAAGTTTCAAACAAAAATTAGTGACTTCAATTAAAAAAAATCTTTAAAAAATTTTTTTGTTTTCGTAAAAAATTATTTTTATGATTAAAAAGTTAAGATTTTTTTTTTGTTTGACATTTTTTTTTTTTGATTGAATAATTGTGAAACAAATCTAACTCAATATTCCAACAAAAAAATTACTTTACTCGTTTAATGCAACAAACTATGCAGCTTAGTTTATTTTTGACTAGGCTTTTGTTGGGGTTTTTTTACCCCACGAACCTTATTGACTTGACGATTTTGGCCCATGTGATAAAACGTTTGGACATCCCTGGCATACATGGCTCTCATTAACTTTCCAACCACGGTTCTGGTTGAGAAACTGGGACCTGAAGCCTGCCTTGCTACTCTAAAGATTACCACAACCTCTTTTAAACTCACGTTTAACATTAGCGTCTCCAACACTGAATTTCTCAGAAGAGTCCTAGTTCATAATCTTTTTTATGGTTAGTTTTTTTTCCCCAGGAGTAGTTGTGAAAATAACCACAGTGCAAAGCGTGTCTTCTGCAGTGCAGTGTGACACTCAGACTGGTCCGGAAGGTAAAGTGCACAACGAGCACATTTGCTTCAAATGCAGCGCTATCATTTTCAGAGTGGTGGTGGAGGGTGGGGGTGAGAGGAAGGGGGGTGGGATCATAATATTCAAATCCGTATTTAACCTTTCAAGGCAGGAGGATTATGCAGCAAAGTCTCCATTCCGAGTGGTTTCCTCGCCCCCTACTCCCCTACCATAATAATGATCATTATCATCATTGTGTGGAAAGAGGATTATCGTATAATAATATAAACCCAGGAACACCCTTACTATTATGAAGTAATTTAACTCTCATCAGTGGACCAGCACTTTGTGTGACAGTCAGCTGAGCTGTCGTAGGTGACCCTGACTGCCTTCCGTCACTCCTGGAGCCGGCAGCGTGCTGAGGAGGAGGAGGAGGAAGCGAAGGAGGAAGAGGAGGTCGTTGAAGCTGAGTCTCATCTGAACCACAAAGCAAATGGACATACAAAGCATCTCATGGAAGTCCTGTGACTCCTGACCTTCCTATTGGTTTAAATTTAGCAGACAAAAGAAACCTGCGCAATAGTAGACTGTCATGTACTACTGTTCTTGTTATGATGCGTTGCATTATTAATAACTGGGTTATCATCCATTTCACTACTACAGCATGGGTCGTTTGAATATGTGGTCAGTTAAGGCTGCAGTATGCAACTTATTAAAATATGTTTACATATTAAGATTATTATGTGACAGGTTTTACATGCATTTACACCTTCATCAACTTCTGGTAAACCCTCATACTGTACTTAAACACAACTTATCTCAAATAACTAACTCCACAACCCTGCCTCTAACTCTAAGGTCTAGTTCTGCGTTTCTATATAAACTTCTCTTGCCCAGTTTTCCACCATGAGTCTAAGATCTTTCAGCAACATTGCTGCTCCGTTCTGGAAAGCCCCTCTGGACAGTTTCATCACTGACCACACTTAAGACTCATAATGCACATGTTTGGACTGGCCCATCCCATCTGATCGTTACACCCTACTGGGAGTCATGCAGCATGTCAGCATTACCTAAAGAGCTTAAATTATCTTAACACACACATTTGACAAGTGCAGGTTAACAAGCAGCCGTCAAATCAGCTGAGTTGGTGTCTCCTTATATTGCCACACACACTTACATTTCAAACTACAATATACGTAATGAATGTTAAGTTTTTCTCTCAACAAAGTTCTCTATTGAAAAAGTTGGAGTCTTAAAAATAAAAGCAACTGAGGACCATTTTTACCACAGAGTGATGCAGATGTTCATGTTCATGAAGAGGTGCAGAGAAAAAAATATAAAATAAAAAGATCATTATAATTTTTAGTAACAAAAAGAAATTGTTTGAAATGTTCTTATTTTTCTTGCTATCATATCACACAGAACTGGTTAAAGCATAATTAAAGACTTTAAAACAACTACATGTTTCAATTAAATTAAAGGTCAAAGTAAAAATGAGCTTCTGGTTTGGGTTTTATATATTTCTACATCCGACTGCAGAGGAGTCAGAGCATCGCTGCGTGTCACTGAAGTGAATGTCTTGGACAAGAACAACCAATCAACTTACCACACTAAAAATACACACATTCCAAAAATACTTCATATACAGAAAGTCTAAAATAAAAAAATAAAAAAATCTAATAAGGGTAAAATGTATTTGTGTAAGTTTATGTCTGGCAAACAGGAGGTTTGTTGCAGCTTTCTTCTCTGTTATTTCATCATAAAACACTGTGAGATTCACATTTTGATTGTAAATTTATATATTTTTTTGTTTCACATTTAGTTTTTACACATAGAGGACCTGATAAATATGACACAGGCTACAATGTTTCTTGTCAACATAAATCCCATCCGGTTGCTGTCAGGATGTGACTCTGGAAGCATGACAGGAAGTAGTTTTTGAGTTGTCCTGTTACGTTGACAGCGTCACTTAATAAAGACTCTCTGCTGGCAGGCTGACAACACTCACTCACTAACACACTGAACATGCATCTGCCACATTATGAACTATTTCTGTGGCGGCATTTAGCATACCCGGCAGAGAAACATAGGGAGGAAGACGAGATCCAAGTAATTGTGAGAATATCTAATGGATTTAAAGTTATATAGGAGCAAAACTAAAAAGCATCGCCACTTTTTTATCCCGTTTGGGAGCAGAAATATGATACTGTGTGAAAAAATGGACCATTTACCATGTTTTGGGGGGCATTAGGATCCCATTAGATATACAGAAGTATAAAAACGGCAACATTATGGCCTAGTCAAACTATGATTGGATAATTCTGGACAGATTCTAAACTCTATAAAACACAAGAGTGTGGTTTCTGGAACATTTATTTGTGGAGAATAGAAATGATAATAGTTGATATTTAGGGATGCACCAATCCACTTTTGTTCACTTCCAGTACCAATACCGATATCTGAAGTTTAGTATCGGATGATACCGATATGATACAGAGGAACAGCTGGATAGATGTTTCTTTTTTTTTCTAACAGAGACATAAATGTATTGAATTATACATTCAGTTGATAACTGCACCAGTACAGAACATTTAAATACACCAAAAGCTTCACAAGCTTGGTCAAACAGGCAAAAACAACTTTAATTTGTTCAGTAAATTAGGAGCATAAGAAGGTGAAATAATTGATGAAACTGATAAACACAATAGGTTGGTCAAATATGTAAAAAATAAAATGCAACAAACCTTCTTTCAAATGGTTCAGAAAGTGCAATTAGGAATTTAAAAATAATATAAAACAAAGCATAGAATTAGACTAATTAGATCTGCCCTTATGGATCGGGCTCGATGTCACCGATACTTTTTGGCAATATTTTGTTAATATCTGATCGGTGCATCTCTATTGATTTTCCTAAGAATATTCCTGAAATCTTATCACCTTATTTCCGCTGTCCGTAGTGTCGAAATCTGAAACGTTCCAAAACGTTTGGAGGAATTTATTTTCTTTAGCCTCTGAAACCTAAACTCCTGGCAGCTTCCTCTACCGCACCTGGTTTGCATATAAAAGCAGTGTCTTCCCTTAAAGGGACACTAGCACCATATTGTGGATGAAGTCAGCATTACTGGACACTGATTACAACCACCCAAGTGAAGAAAAGAAAAGAAGAAAAAAAAACACACACACACACACACCATATTCAAAGACTGCTTTTCTTTTACTTCTCTCAGCTAATTATTTACTCTGTGGCTCATGCTGTCATTTTGACACTCAATAGCAAGGTCAGTCCTGTCGCTGCCAACAACCCCAATGTTTCCACATCTCCGCGGGAACAGTCTTAAACATATGGACTCTTAATTAAATCATACTTTGACTCAGTCCTCCTCAGTCTTACTGACAGCAAGGTCATTAAACTATTAAAGGGAGTCACAGGCAAAATTGTTGTGAGCAGATTGAAGCGGGAAAGGTTAATTAAATGACCATTGCTTCTCCTTACCTCAAGCGAAGCGGCATTCTTCCAGCCGAGACGGGGGGCCAATATGTGAGACTGTAGCTTTTTTTTTTTCCTTCATTCTGTTCAAGATGTGTGAGCATGCACACTTTCTCTCTCTCTCTCTCTCTGTCTCTCTCTCTCTCTTCCTGCCTCTCTCTCGCTATGATGAAAAGCAGAAAAAAAAGGTTTATCTGTCAAATAATATTTTTTCTCCTTCAATAAAACTGATACAAAAGTGTGACCTCTCCCTGTGAACTGTGCAATGCAGTAAAACTAAGAAAACAAAAGGCAGCGACGGACCCCTGTGTTTGGCTCGGTTAAGGACAAATCATCTGAAAAGTGCTCTGGAGATAATGGCTAAACATTCAAATAATGTACTGCTGTGTGTGTGTGTGTGTGTGTGTGTGTGTGTGTGTGGGGGTGTGTGTGTGTGTGTGTGTGTGCGTGCCTGCGTGCATGCGTGTGTGGGAGGAGGGGGGTCACGTCTTGCCATCATCAGACTCATTTCAGATAATTAACTTTCTGTTTAGCAGCAGACTGTACGTTATGTTGAGGACCTTATTCTCACTTTGGCGTGTCCTTGCGAAAACTACAAAAACATGCACACCAAACAGCTTTCCTGTGTAAAATGTAGAGTTAAAACAAGCTTATTGTCGTGTAGTTTTGTCCAAAGATTTGCATGGAATGTCGAACTTAATATACATTCAAGCAGGAGATAACATATATTACTGTACAACTTGGAAGCTGTCTTTGTTTTCCTTAAACAGAGAGAGGAGATTAAGAAAAAAAAAGTAATCTTTGCCTTTTTCTTCATCCTGCTTCTTCAAGCCCCTCAGGTAGCGTTAAAAGGTTTCGCGGTAGATTACAGACGAGATGGAATCTGTATTGTGGCTACAGTCACCGGCCTCCATTATAACCTGCTCTGCATCAGACAATACTGCGATTTGACCGCAGACGGCTCTGATGGGTTTAGCAACAGCTGCAAGTGATACTTTTAAGATCGCGGGAATTTTATCTTCCAAACGACGTGGGCCCGTGTTTTGTCTGGGAGTGGGCTTCAAAAGCTAGCCACTCTCCATGAGGAATCTAAAAACGTGCCAGAGATGTTTTCTATAAATAGATAGACCGGTAGGGTCGCAACAGGTGAATGAGTTTAACGGTCCAGAACACGTCAAACAAGCCGTCAATAAAATGTTAGATATTTAAACCAAAAAAGTATTTGTACCACAATCAGAAGTGATATTTTCACTTGAGTCTGACAGAGAATCTGTGGAAGGAGCTAAAGATTAGGGTGAAGAAAAGGAGAATTTCCAAACAAAACCCGGAGCTCCTCCCCACAATAGTCATAAAAATATGAGAAAAAAAAAAGCTGGTTATAAGTTATAATGAGACTGATTATATCAAAAGTAATACTCCTTTTATATTGCTTGAGTATCTGTCATTTCATTTCAGGAACAAGCTTCTTAAAAACATCAACTACAAATATTCTAAAGTGTATCTCGTCATTTTTTATATTATTTATGTTTTTTGGAACCATTGATATGTCCTTCAAGTCACCAACAAAAAAAGAATTAACCTTTTGTATTGATATAAAACACTGTTCATACTCTCTTACTTATGTATTTTATTCTGTGACCGTGACACAAAATATTGGTTGAGTTAAAAAAAAATAAAAGAAAATTACATTCTGCACAAATGCCTTAATATTATGATTTTTTTTTTCAATAAAATCTGAAAATGTTCAAAAGGAATAAAGTTACCATTAATAATAAGTCACTCATGCATAGTTTTCTGTGTGTGGTGGTAAGAAAGCCACCAACAGACATAATGGCTTTGTTTTATTACATTATATGTTTGTTTAAACTGGGAAAAAAATAACCCCTATATCTCCAAAAATATTTTCTTTTCTCAGTAAAACTTACAACTTTTATTATTCTTTTTAACAATTCCAGAAGTTGCTTTACTCAGCTTCAGCTTTTTTTATACACAATTAAAACTTATTGTGAAGGGTTGAAGAAAGCTGCAGGTACAGCTCTGGTGACACTCTACACTAGTTGGTGTCCAAACCTTTGGACCAAAATCATATGGAAAGTACTTTTTTAATAAAAAAAACACAAAACTTTTATGGTGAACAAATTTTACTGGCCCAGCAATATTATGCAATGCTTTAATTAAATCAATAATAATAATAATAACAATAATAATAATATTAATAATAATAATAATAATAATAATAATAACAACAATAAAATGTCGCTGTTTTGGTTTAACAGCGACATTTTATTTGTCGCTGTTTTTTCTGCAGGTGTAGAAGCAGACTAAAAAAAGAAAAAGAAAACAGGAAAATGCTGGAGCGAGTCGTGAAGTGCAGATCAGTGTGACAGTCTGCCAGAGCCACATTCACCAGATGAAGTTAGCGTGGACTCATCCTTTGTGTTCACGTGGCAACATGCAGTCATGACCAGTAATTTGCATCTTCAGGTGGAGGTGCCAAGTGAGCGAAGAGCTGGAGTCTAGTTTTGTTATTCCTCATGCATTGAGGCAACACTTTATTTTTATCCACCTTTCAAGAAATTCAGGCAGGAAAAAAAAATGACAGTTGCAAAAAGATTTTTTTTTTTAACAAAAACACATGTAATGTCAATGTGGAAAATGATTTCTACAACATAATCATAAATAAAAAAAATGTGACCTAATTTAACAGAGGTCTAGCCCATTGGAGCTGGTAGTCTGAGTGGAACAGAGATGGGAAAGACTCTGAATGTAACGACTGTTCAACAATCCGGGTTCTTCAAATGGGAGACTAGCAATGAAAAAGAACAAAAGAAAAAAAAAACACTTTAAGAAAACTCATATCAAGGCTCAGCCAGAGTTTGCCAAAACACACGTGGAAGACTCATCGACCAAGTGGAGTGGAAAAAAGTTCCTTCATCTGATGAGACCAAAATGGAGCCTTTTGGCCATCAGGCAAGAGTGGCCCAGTTAAAGACTTCAAGAGAATTTGT
This sequence comes from Poecilia formosa, assembly GCF_000485575.1. NCBI lineage: Eukaryota > Metazoa > Chordata > Actinopteri > Cyprinodontiformes > Poeciliidae > Poecilia > Poecilia formosa. The sequence goes on from NW_006800352.1 coordinate 353,417, forward strand.
GGAAGGACTTACTTGCTGGAGTTTTTTGTTCCCCTTCTCCTGACTAATACCTTCGTACAATGAGCTTCTTGATCCCTTCTCACCTCTCTGCAAACTATGGTTTTAGCTACAAATTATAAATGAGCAAAGAATCAAATGAAGTTGTAACGGTACAAAGATATGCAGTTTTAAATGTTTTCCCGTGTTTATTACATCAAACGCAATCAAACTTTGGACATTACTTACTGTGATCTTATTTTGTAGAAAATCAGACCTTCAGTAGGGCTGTGCAGACTTTTCAGAGGGATTGCGTAGCTTTATTTAATCATTTCTAACACCGATCTAGATCACCCTATCCCTCAACAAAATGACCTTTACAGTTTTGAATTGCAACAGACTCTTTGTGTGTGCTCTCCCCGTAATGCGTTAACACTTTGATTACTAAGAGCATTTGCAGCATTTCCCTTTGTGGCCCTGGCAGGCGTTTAAAAGATCTAAAAACAGTGAGCATACAAAAACCAGCAAAGCTCAGCACAAGCTGCCAGTAAGGCAAGAATTAAAGCCTGAAACTTCGCCGCGCTTTGCCACTCATAATTATACACAATAAAAACCTGCCACCCACCTCTTTCTTTACCGAGGGGACAGCGGTCAGATGGAGGAAGCCCGGTTAACTGTGAAGAAGCAAAATTGCTTTCATTGCTGCCCTGGCATTACCCATGCAGATCTTTATCAGAAAGGCCACGGACTCCATTGTGGCTATTTTGCTAGCCTTACAATGGTTTTCCGTGCATCCATGCTACCGGGAGATTGGCTGAAATTATATTCTCTTCATGCTTGGCTAGGTTGCAGCTTAGAAACAAGCTGCTTATGGAAGCTAAGGGAAGATTGCTGATAATAGGAGCTTCACATCCAGCTGACCTTTTTCTTACTTTTTTTCCCCCACACCTCCTTTGCAATAGCTCAATTGCATTGACAGGAGGAAAGGAAATCTTTTTTATTAGTTTTTTTTTTCCCGTTAAGGACACATAAAACGCATCATCTAAGGTGTGGAGCAGGGATGGAAAATGACAAGGTCTTCACTCCTCACATGTAACTCTAAGGTTTTACTCAAGTTTTCCTGATTATTCAGATCCATCAGGTTCCACATGCATGTGCTTCTTATGGCCTTACAGAGAGGATTCCAAACAGCTGGCTGGAAGAGTCTCAGAGTTTCAGGACTTTCTGGATAATTTCAAGGAAACAAAAATCACTGTATGAGTCACAAAGGTATGATGGAGTATTAGGGAATATTAATGAAATAACACAATAAAAGTACGAGAATAAAGTCATAAAAGTACAAGAATAAAGCTGTAGCATTAGAAGAGTAAAGTCATAAAATGATGACAATAGTTGACGTATTATGACAGTAGAGTCATAATATGAGAATAAAGTCACAACATTACATGAATAAAGTCTTCATGTTACAAGGATGAAGTTATAATATAGGTGAATAAAGTCGTGTGACAATAAAGTCGAAATAATACAAGATTAAAGTCACAGTATTACGAGAGTAAACTCATAAAATTAAGAGAATAATGTAAAAAAATATGAGAATGAAGTCACAGTTACAAGAATGATATCAGATTACAAGAATATTATCAAATTACGAGGATAAAGTTGTAACATTAAGAAATTAACAATAAAATTATGAGAATAACTTCACAATAATGAGTGTATTGTATTTTTTTGACTTTCTTCTTGTACAACTTTCTTGTATTCTCATAATTTATTATTTTTTATATTTTCTTGTCGTGACTATAAGACTCCATTCCAAAAGTATTGTTAAATAAGACGGACTTTAAGACCAAACAAATCCTAAACAGAATAACTTCCCTTCAGTTATTATTATTATTATTTTATATATTTTGTCCCATTACATTTTGTTGATATTGAGCAAGAGAGAGAGAAAGAGAAACAAGAAGTAAAAGCTATAGATGACTTGTTAAAGTTTTTCAGAAACACAAATCTAAAAATCACCACACAATCCCAGTTGAATTCAATCAGGACTTTGACTAGGCCATTGTAACATATGGTGTGTGGATCTGAAACCCTTCGCCTGTAGCTCTGGGTGTATGTGGCCACTTATTGACAAAACTACAAATAGACTTCTAGAGCCTTTCTTCATTCCAGTGATTCATAAACGACATGTTTGTCAAGTTCAAAGCTAAAATCTGTCCAGTCATCAGATTCTTCCAGATCAAAACATCTAAAGCCTTTACAGAACAGCTGTTCAGTAAAGAGATCAAATTACACATAAAATACACTGAAGTTAAAATGGTTCAAAGCGTTAAATCCTTTGGCATGTAGAGTTTCATAGTGCAGCTGTAAGCTTTTGGTAATTAAATAGATCAGTGTTCTCTCCTTTTACATTTTTCTTTAGTTTGTTTTTCTTATGTTCGTTTGGCAGAAGGAGCTGTTTTTGTTGTTCAGAACGAAAACATTCTTCTTTTTTGTGTGACCATGAATCTATCCCTTTTTTTTTTTTTTTTTGAAAGCATGATGTGTTCATAGCAGACTTTCATTCTGTTTGGCACAAATGTTCAATTGTCCCTCAAAGAATAAGCTCCTTTTATGCCATTTGGTCAGAGGTGAATGATCTCACGAGCTGCAGCTTCTGGCCGCAACCCGACACTTTTCACTCTTATAACAAGAAATTTCCACAGCGTCTCTAACAGCGAGTGCTGATGTAAAAAATCTGGGTAAAGTGTCATCATGGGCTGCGACATAAAGGACGTTTTAGTCCAGCAAAAAGTTTTTTGTTTTTTTTTTCTTTTTTTTTTGAAAATCCTAAATCGGCGGAGCCTGAGCAGAGGTAGACAGAGCCAACGTGAGCAGGAGCAGGAGACGCCACCGTTACTCGTCACACTTTGTCCTGCAGCTGGCAACAGGATGCTGGCTTCTGACATTTTTCAAAGAGAGCGCGTCTTTTGTTTTGCTCCTTACCTGCGTAACTCTTTCAGAATCAAAGCTAAATAATTAAGACACTGCAGACATTCGCTGACCCCCCTGACGCCCTCAGGAAGTGTACAGAGGATGGACGGATGAATGTTGAGAGTCATGGATGACCATAACATGACCTTGACCTTTGAGGTTCTAGTGAAGGCGGTCTGAGTCGAGCATTTACTAGAACTGGAACCGGAATCAAATTTAAGTCATCAGATTCAAAGTCATGACCAGTTAAATCCATCTCTGACTAAAAGTCCAGTGATGGAACGTTTGCGTTGTGTTGCGCTGCGTTACGTTGCGTTACGTTGCGCTGAGTTACGTTGCGTTACGTTGCGTTGCTTTACGTTGCGTTACGTTGCGTTAAGTTGCGTTACGTTTCTGGTACACCCATAAATTTGACGCATCGCAACAACAGCAATGGACGACAAATCTGGTTCTCTTGGCCCACCAGTGGTATATTTTTGCTTTAAAAAAAAAACAAAAAACAATCTGATTGGATGTTGGAAAAACTATTGTTGTGTGCAAGTTGTGCTAGAAGGCATTAGCCTGTCAGCCTAAAATAACATGAGTGCTAAAGATGTAGCAGCAGCACAGACGTCCCCAATGACATCGATCTGATGGTTGACTGATCAGAATAACAGATTAAAAACAACAAATGTGTTTGTTGTTAAGCTCATGTGTCTTGTACTTGTTCAGTAATTTGGCAACAAAAAAGGCCTTTTTAATTGAAAATGTTGCTTATTTTGTCAATATATGTTTTTTGATTAATCACATTAATTACAGACCCTGCAATTAATTCGAGACCCACCACTACTTTATACATGTTGTAGCTGTCAAACCTTGGGAAAACTCATTGCATGACACTTTACTTATTATATTGTCCAAGTATTTACAACGGGATTGTTTAGAAATATTTATTTTTATTTGTATTTCCTGTTCAACATTGTAGAATTTCCTTGAAACTTCTTCTCCAACATACCTGTCTCTAACTGTAGGGAGAGTGCACAGATTCCTAAAAGAGTTAAACTGAAGTCTCACATATTTTCACCTTTGCAGATAAAAAAAGAAGAAGAAGAAGAAGAAGAAGAAGAAGAAGAAGAAGAAGAAAAAAACCAAGAATAAAGGTGATCCAAAAGATAGATCTTGCCCTCATGTGGGGGGCAGTGGTTGCAGGGGATATGTATATCTGCAGATAAAGCCTTCTGTTCCGAAACAGTATTTACCAGGCCTTTTTAGATACACATCAGCTGTGAAGCCATGGGTCCAGCCTTCATTATGCTGTGTGAATCTTCCCTCATTTAGTCCGGATAGCATCTCCTTTCTTCCACCTCCAAATACCCCTATCCACATTCCCATTCGCTCTGCACAGCTAACAAGCAAGATGCTACTGTTGATGGTGGCAATGTAGCTGGAAACAAATGTCTTTGTTCACTCTTTGTCTGAGACCCCCATGGTTGTGTGCGTGTGTGTGTGTGTGTGTGTTTTTCTTTTGATCCTTCTTTTAGCAAACCTCGAAAGAGCCCCCCCCCCAAAAAAAAAAAAAAACAAAAGGTGTTCCAATAGACGATACAAAACCCGATGAGAAGAAGTGGTGCAAAGACCACCAGCAGATATGACGTCGAGATAACCTTCAGGACTTTTAGAAAAGAAGAAAAAACAAACACACACACGCACACACACACACACATAGACACACACACACACACAATAGGTGGTAGAATATTCTGAATTATTTTAAAGTATACTGTCTTCTAAGTTTAAATTTTACTTTAGAATGTCTGATCCTTAAATAACCCCGTGTTTCTGGGATGTGAATGCAGATGATGTCTAACATTTCATTTAAAGCCAGTGTTTCTCAAACTTTTTCAGGGGAGTAACACTTAACACATTTAACAAACACTCACGGACCACCTCACTTGAAATTGCCCCCTGAATAACACAACATCTTAATATATATGCAACCTGAGATGAAAATATTAGTCTTTTAATGAACTTACTGTTAATGAGAAGTGTGGTGCTGTTTTGTAAATGTGACAAGACTGTGAATAAGCCTACTGAAACTGTGGAGTCTAACTTTGTTAGGCGCAAAGAAGGATTTTATTGTAGGTGTAATATATGCAGTTAGTCAGCAGGGGGCGCGCAGCAGAACACAATATTTTGGTAAGCTAATTGAACGTGCTATACTTCGAGCTCACGTCATGGCAAATATGCGGTTGTCTACATACAATACCTTCCAGACCACTAGGGGGCGCTGCGGAGGTTGATTTAAACCAATAAAACTGGTAACAATTTGCAAAATTAGCTCAACGTCTAAGTGACTTAAATAGGTCAAATTCCAAGCAATGTTTAGATTACACTTGCTCAATAAAAATATTGCTGAATTTTAGGACAGGTTCACTCAAATTAAATTGTTTACTTTAACAACTTAGGTTCAAGTTGTTTAGTAAGTTAAACTAACAGTACATCTGGACTGGTTGTCCTATTAAATTAAGTGTATATCCACTTTTACGTAGACATTTCAGAACCGACGGGGAAATGACTTGTACTTTCATAACTCAGAATGATCTTCTTTATTGTGCATTTGAAATCTCTAAACTCTGGCTGATGAATGTCATGCACACTTTAGGACACGGTTTGACAGCTGCAGTCATTACAGCATTCAAACAAGATTTATGGAGACTGAGGATCCCCTCTGTCATCTTTGCTGAGACCTTCTTGGCTGCATAATCAGGACTGTAACGGGCCGTAAACTAGTATTAATGTTTAAAAAGTTACAGTTTCAAAAGCACTCCTCCATCCAGCCATTTCATCTTTTTAAAGTTGTATTACTGAGATGCCAGAGAAAGCAGCGGATTGATGAGAGTTGTCTCTACATGTAATAAATATGGAGTACAGTGGAAAACTGTAGTCCATATTGGTCCATTTGGTCAGTAATTCGCAGGAGTTACTGACTGTGACAGTGATGAAACAAAAAGATACTGAAATAGTAACAAACATTTAATATTTATTTTAACAAGGTGTCATATAATGCTTTACCCCATAAGTAAAATTTATCTTCTGTCAGCAACAACAGAGTGAAGAAACTCAATTTGCTAGCATGTTTATCTTTAGCGTTAGCGCTGTCGCCACACTAGCTAATGCTCGTTAAAGGCTCAAATTTGTTGCTCCCACAAAGAAATTTTCTCAACAAGTCTTATGAAATTTATTGACTTTTTCCAAGTTGATAAATTCAGTCACTATTAAGCTACTAGCCTTACCATTTTCTGCTAGACACTGCACTTTCAAAAAAATAATTCTTAAAAGTTCTGTAAGTTTGACTTCTGCATTAGCTTTTAATAAAATGGTTACAGCTGGATACAAACTTATATTCTTCCTCCATCACACACTTTCTAAGCCATAAATCTTTTGACAGATCTTAACTTTTACCACGTTTAAAGATTGATTTATAGTACAACCCATATGCAGTATCAGCCATAGCATTTCTGCTGAAAACCACACAACAGATCTAAAATAACAAGCATAGCAGCTGCTGTTGCCAACTCCTCAGGAAGAAAAGCATCTACTGGTTGTCTCAAAGTTTTCTAAAAGTCACTCAAAAAAGCCACTCTAATTTATAAAGTCATCCATGTGTATGTGACTGTAATGGATGATGTACAAGACATAAGAATAAGTGAGAAAAAACACTAAATATGCTTAGAACCAAAAATCTACTTTTAGAAGGTTTTTAAAAATAGTTTCTCATTTTTATTTGATTATATTTACTTTTTATCAAAGTGGCCCATTTATAAACATATCACAAGTCACAGTTAATTATTACGAAACTTATTGTTTTGAATATTTTTCGGGGAATACAAGCTCCAGTGACCAACGTACCAAAAGCAGACAACAGAAATCCAGAGGTTATTTTTAGGCAGTCATTTATAATAGTCAAAGAATATTTGTACATTTTAATTCCCACCCTACCTGTAAGGGAATCGGCTCATTGCCGTGTCGCATACATACGTGATTTATTAGCAGTCCTCGTGCCGAGGGAGCTAGTCTGGCTCCTTGGAGGGACTGCTGTTTAAATCTCCTAAAGTCTCTGATAATATCAGAAAAAAATTACTACGTGTATACTTTTGAAAAAGGAGTTGCTAAAGGGGCCTGAAAACCCGCTAATTACTATAAACGCAGCTCAGTCGGCTACAGCTGTCATGGTTCAAGTACATTTACAAACTATCATGCTTTTTTCAAAATTCCATTTTACAGTGGAAGGAAGAACGTCTTATCTTGAAATCCTCCTGTTTTTGTGAAGTAAATGCATGAGATGTTACACATTCCTGCAAGCTGACCCCCATCATATCTCCATCAGAAACAATAAATAGAGAAAAATACGTTTTCTTTTTTTATTTTCATTTTTCTGCATTCAAAAACAGACTCAGCTTCCTAACAAATGATCAAATCCGGGCCTTTTTCAAGCATAGTTTACATAATCAAACAAGGGTTAGGCTTAAATCTACCTCCAGCAACAATTTCCTCCTTTTTTTTAAGGGTAAGCACCGATTACGTGATGCTCTGCAAACATATAAAACCGCTGCAAAGGTAAGGAGATGAAGAAAAACCTCCTCTCATTGGCAAGAGTTTGACACTATTGACATTTTTGCCTTGAGAACATAAGGCCGGGGAAGCATAAACATTGGCTTGCTAGGCGTGCTCTCGCGCTGATGTTAAGATGGGACCGTACCCACATCAGATTTCCGTCATATTTCACCGGCTGACTAGACTAAGCACAAGTCAGAGGTATGAGCCGATAAAGGGTGTCTTTCACACAGCAACAACACGTACCAGTGTGCTTATCGCCTCAGTCCCTAACATGCAATCACAAGGAGGACAGGAGGAAGATTGTTACATTTGTTGATTTGTTTTTTTTCCCCCTTCTTCTTCTTCTTCTTCTTCTTCTTCTTTCTTGGGCTGATAAAGAATGTGGAATCTGAGCAAAAAAATGCCTTTTTTTTTTTTTTTTTTTTTTTTGCAGGCATGACATGAGCCAGCGCTGAGGCAGGTCTAGATTTGCTCCCACGTGTCTTAATGTGAATGAATAGTTTTAGTTGGATGTGCAAATTTATCTTTAAGAAAGGATTTTAATTCTATTTTTCAATTGCATGCTTTTACAAGGAAAATGAAGTAAAATATTTATAGTATCACATTTTATTTCCATAAAAATGGCTACATTCTGTGCGGGTTTCATCCCAGACTTCCATTTATTCCCTCACTCGTAATATCAGCAATTAAAAAAAAAAAAGAAAGAAAAAAAAAAATCTAAGTTCAACTTTTAAAACCCCTTTTCTCCGGCGTGAAAAACTCCCAAGTTGTAAGGCGCTAATAACGTATTCATCCGTAGGTAAACATCCCTGCCATGTCCTTTATAAACAACGGCGACGAACAAAATGAAAGTGATAATTTCTCTGCCTTTGAGAATTCTCTTCTTTAATTCTGACAGTAAACTCGTGGCTGTTACGGGGTGTTAAGTAGGATTTAAAACTTGTCAGACAAGACATGTTTGAAATTGCTTTAAATAAGTGCACTGTGTTGCCGTCAACCACGGGCTTAGAGGAAAATATCCCCACAATTGAAGCACTCATCTGAGCTCAGAGAGCTGTGCCCCGGCAACCAGCTGTCAGAGCCTTCCTCCTGCTCTCACACTCCACAGCTCTGCTTGGACCCTCAGCACCCCCTGCTGGGCAAACGAGTTCCTTTCTCACTACTCTTATTTGAGCGTTTAACTGTAATTTTCTGTGTCATACATTTAAAAGCAGCAATGACACGTGTAACGATTTGGGAAAGAAGCGGCTCTTGTTGATTGACACTTAGAGTCACGTCTTTCCATTTGTTGACTCCTGCATAAATTGAGTGGAGAAACAAAGGAAAAATAAAGGCTCTGTTCTCGGAGGCAACGAAGTAACCTTGATTCAACTTCCTTCTTTCACTTTTCCCTCGTAGTAAACGTTCAAAATATTGTCTTATGTGTTTCCAGAGGAGCTGATCGGGTTTTTATGCCAGTGATTTGAAATTAACAGGAGTGACCGAGCAGAAGCTGTTGAACCAAACCAATGTATGAATGAATTTGTATTTATTAATATATAGAGAGTACTTACTTTTCCTTGGAGTGCCTATAATGCTCAAACGTTTCCACATTACAGCCGTACACTTGTGATAAACCAACACAAAGTAGTAGGGGAAAGAGTTTCAATACCAGGTTTTCAGAATTTTGTTACAAACAATATTGTAACAATATTGTTGCAATATTGTAACAATATTGTTGCAATATTGTAACAATGCAATATTGTATTGTAAGATTCTTACCATCTTACCTTCTGATGGTAAGAATTACCATCAGAAGGTAATTCTTTCCTTTTAAGTTAATTGGTTGTGTCTTGATTTTATTTAGGGGCATTCGGAAAAAAAAGGCTGAACACAAAGTGAATGTCACACTTTTTGTATTTGTATTTGCAGAAGATGATTAGTAAGACATATGAAAGAAAGGGGTCAGGATTAAAATATGTTCACTCTTCTGCCTACCTCCCTTTTATACAAAGTTAGTAAAGGTTTTAATAAAATAAAATAAAATAAAAGCATGCCATACCTATTTTATTCTACTTTACTGGCCTATTTCAAAGAATCCCCCCCAAAAAAGTAAGTGAAAGTTTGTGTTTGCACGCGAGAAAAATGTGAATGTTACTAGAATTAATTACTGACAGAAGGCTTTGGCCTGAATATGTTTATGAATGCATCTGAATGTACAGTTCTAATACCAAAGCCATCTTGACCCCCAGAGTTTTCTTACATTCTGTCACACTGCAAGCAGAAACTTCGCAGTATGGAGTTTTGTATGATCAAACAGAACAGGACAGAAAGTAACACATAGACATGAAGGGGAAAAAACAACAGAGAAAAACTGTAGCTTGTGAGGGATAACCAGTTAGTTGTCCTGGATTTTATTAGAGTGTCAGAGGAAATTGGGTTGGAGGCTAATGCACACCAGAGTTTACAGATTTTAGTTTTAGTTTTACTAAAAAAGTTGAAAGCTATTTCGCTTCGTGCTGTACTGCCACATAAATCCCAGCAAAGTAGACGAAAATTTGTGGAAAGTGACAAACTGGTAAAAAAAAAAAAATCTACTTATATCAATCTCTAATAATAAAGAAACATCGTAGCATTTTGATAACGTGCCTGTAATACCAACTAGAGTTGCGTTGTAGATTATGACCACTTTCCTTTGGTTTATTTCATGCACAGTTCTACAAAGGACAAAAAAAAGAACCTGCAGTAAAATCATTTGAAGAAAAACAACTCTTACAATTCAACAGCTTGAGCCTTTATCGCTGATTCTGCATTGAACCTGCCGAGCAGTAATGTTGGTCATATTTTGGTTCATGCATTACTTTTCTCTGTGCACTACTGATTTGAGAGCTTATTTTACAGTTTTATCTGCTTTGCCTAAAGAAAATACTTTTTTTTTCTGTGTGTTGATAAGGTAACAGACCTTAAATGAAGATCCAAGCATTTTTTTTTCTAACATAGATGAATGAAGATGCCAAATGTTTTGGGTTTTCCTTTTTAGGTTCTTTGTTAAAATAAAAGAAAATCCTATAATTCTCCCTTATTTATTCATGTACCATTGTGTAATCTTCTATGCCAGCGTTAGGCGGCCCCAGACTAATGTCACCTTTTCTCTCCAGACCAGAGGGAAAGGGCTGAAACCAGCTGTTGTGTTCTTCACACAACTTCGTGCGTCGGTGCCGGATCTCATTCTGTCTCCGAGAAAAGACGAGGGAGAGGAAGAGCCTAGTCGTGATTTAGGGGGCTAAACCTCGGCGGCACCTTGTCCTGTGATCTGCCGCACTCTCCTGCCAAGATGAGTCTTTATCATACAAAGGGATTAGATTGCCCAGTGTAAGTGCCTTCAAGTTATTAGCACCTTCTTATACAAAGTATAACAGCAAACCCAAAGACATTGATTGCAGGGAACAGTTCAAATATGATTTCCTTATAGCTATTAATATGTATGCCTTAAATAGAAGCACACCGCTAAGCAGCTTATGATATTATGAAAAGAATGTTCCCTCAGGGGCATAATATGCCAGCAGTGACAGCAAGGAGAGATTCGTATTTACCCAGATTGGCTGTACTTACGTCAAGCATTCTCAGAAGCTTGTGGGAGGGAAGATGGGGCAGTGGCAACAGCTCGCTCTCGATAAGCACTTACCGTGAATAAAAGACAAGCATGAAAGTGAGGTTTAGCCTCTTTAAAGATTCCCGACCAAATGTAGAGGCAGATAGGGCAGGTGCCTTTGGTTCCGGACGTGATTAGCTGTCTGCGCCGCACTGTTCCCACAGAAATGAGACACAGCGGAGACATTGTCCAAGCTTGTCCAGGTGGGGGACCTGTCATCCCGAACCAGAGCTTAGCACGGCAGCGCTCGGAGCGAAAGATTAGGACCCAGAAATTCAGATTTTTTTTTTTCTATGAATGCTTAAGTCAAAAGTGTTTTTTTTTCTCCCCTCCCTTTGCTCCTTCCTCTTGCCTAACATCAGCTTTCATTTTATTTGCTCTCATATTATATTGAACATAAAGACGGGGTTTTTTGTGTGCCTTGTGATTGCTTTATAAGCCCTATTTTTTTTTTATTTTATTTTAGATCCAAATGTTGGAAGGCATCACCAAACGAACTGAGGGGAAATCTGCTTACTTTGCTTAAAAATATGCAATGTGTTCAAAATTAACACTGATCTACTAGAAGTCAATAAAACAAGGAAATAATCTGCTGAGGGGCATTAAAAACAGATCCGATAATTACTGATGCACTGTGTGATTGCAGAAACAACCGGCACACGTTAATTGAAACATATATACATCTATATATATTGATATAAAGAGAAAATAGGGCAGCAGAATTTGATATAAGGCTGTTTTTCTGTGCTCAGTTAAGGTGGTCTCTGAAACGCTCCATGGACCAGGTGAGCAGCCAAGCATGAAGGGCAATACATAAGTCAGAGGCTTGTATGGTTCAATGTGTGAAAATAAACTAGATATCAGCTTTAAAAAAAAATAAAATAGATAAATGCAATTTTGGTTTAAAATTTAACACCATAAACTCAAAAGATTTAAATATTTTCAAAAAGCTAAAAAGTAGAAGTTTTTGTTTTTTCTAAAAAAGTGTATTTCTGTAAAATGATCCCTTTGAGGGGCTTTGAGGGTCAATAAGTCAGATTTACTGCTCCAGTGAGAAGATATCTGTGATGGATTGGTGGGATTATTGGTCAGTGCCAATGACTCAAAGACTGTGTTGTGTTTTTCTTTTTTGCCCCCTCCTTCAAACTCGCTCTCCAGCACATACAAGGGGAAATAAAAACAAGTCCGCTCTGCCAGAATACTGTATTTGTTTTTTTGTTTGTTTTTAACAAAGAATGTGAAAATCCCATTTTTAAACTGAGTAATCTATATTTCCTTTCATTTATAGTTATTGTAAAGCACATTTCTACTGTGAGTACGGTGTAGTCACTGATTACTCAGAAGATTCATAATGCATCATAACATTAATGACAGCAGTGGTGTTAAAAAACAAAAAACCATCACATTAACAGTCCTTGCTGGTAGCATCATATAAACTGATATGTTTGCAGCACTGAGCTAAGTGGGTCAGTGCAAATCTAAATAAGAAATTCTGCTCTCTGCTGTAATCTTAAATACAATAAATAAATAATTGCATAAAAGCAACATATTTCAATGTAATTGGACATTTGGATTCAGTTAAATTACTGGTATAAATGTAGTAAATATGTCAACAGCATTTAAAATGAAAAACGGGTTACATTAGACTATCTATTACTTCCAGAAGATATTCCTGTCTAACTGAGAATTACATATTTAATTTGACTTAGTTGTCTTCAAAATAACATTTAAAACACTCACTACCTCCCAAGAAATAACAGCATCAAATCCAGAGAATGAGTGGTGTGTTGGATTTTGAAGACTATTATGGTTAGAAATAAGCATGTCTGTAACATTTTTGTTTATTTTATTTGCTTATTTTGTTTGAACAGTACTGTTCATCTTGCCATGGAGGCTGAAATTTTGAAAAAAAAAAAAAAAAAGTGTTACGTGGGCCTAAACGTGAGGAAATGAAGAGAATTTGTAGAAAATCAAGTCCTGTCACCTCTTTGAAATATGTGTGTTGCTTTTAACATTTTCCTGTTGTTAATAGTACATGTATGCTGAGATATATACAATGGAGTTCACCAGGTTAGCCGTCTACTTTTATTTATTTTTCCATTATTAAAGTTCGTCTGACCACCTCAGAATGAAATTTAAATCCTCAATGCGTTCAACTATGGGGTTGCATTCGTAAAATTACACAGTTGAAAATTAACAGCAATGATTTGGGTTATTTAGGTTAGTACTCATTTTTTCTGTCATAACAGGAAAAAAAGTAGGGGCGTTCATTTTTCATCATGTTATTTATTCATTTATAAATATCACAATTTCAAACTAAACATTAGAAAGCTAAGTATTTAGCTTCTAAGTATTTAGCTTCTAAGTATTTAGCTTCTAAGTATTTAGCTTAGAAGCTAAGTATCTAGCTAAGCTAAGATACTTAGCTAAGTATCTTGACTTATGTATTGCCCTTAGAGCTAAATATTTAGCTTTAAGCTAAATATTTAGCTTTAAGCTAAATATTTAGGTCTGAGGTACATTTTAGCCAATATCCAAATTCACTTGCTAATAGCTGGAAGTGGACTATAAAAATAAGAGTTAGGTTTAGCAAACTTCTAAATAAACGTCTGCTGGTGAGAGTGGTTGGCTTCAATTTTCCTCTCAACATGTGCAACATTTCAGTTTCATAGAATGAGCCGTTTTAGCGACAATAGAGATGTTTACCAGTGGATCCACAGCAACAGTGACTGTAGCAGTGATCCAGTCTCACCAGCAGGAGCTTATATAGAGGTATGAAAGACCCGGTTTTTATTTTGGTAGTCCACTTCCAGTTATTGGCAAGTGAATTTGCATATTAGCTAAATATTTAGCTCTAAGCTAAACATTTAGCTTGCTAACCTCAGATTTACTCACCTCAGCATGCTGAGTTCTTTTAAGTGACTCCAAACAGGAAGTTAGTCAGAATCCATTTTTTGACGTGTTAGTTAACTGACACACCAAATGTTTGTGTGGCTGTATGAAACAGAGCTCATCATAAAGGACACCCATACTTTACAGACATGACAGGACTTCATGTTTCACAAAATGCGATTCCTTTCTTCACATTTACACCTACGTGAAACTGTTTTTAGACAGGCCAATGTGCATCATAAGAAACACTGACAGCAGCTTAACCGCTTTACTTACTGATGTCCTTCGTTCTAATGTGCTTTATCAAAATCTCACAACAGCATAGGTGCAGAAAGTGAGAACTTTTATAAGACTTGTGTGGGCAGAAAGTGCTGGTCCCAACCAGCACTGTTAATGGGAGTGAGCAGTTGCAACTGTATTTGAACAAAGCAACATAATTATTCTGTGATTTTTATGGTGCTGAAGATTATAGTGTGCAAGTTTTTGGTTAAAATAGCACAAATTTGTCTTAAGTTTTCATCCGTTTAAGGTAAAAATGCATATGAGGTTTCAATCTAATAGAACAAGCTAGATAGAACAATGCTTGACAAGGTAGCAATGTTGGAAATATAAATGAATCAAGAATAAAATATCTTATAGCACAGGAAGAGGCAGAAGAATAACTTTGCAGGGACAATTCTCTTGTATGGGTAGCAAAACTAATGAGAAGGTTATCAGATAGAAAGGTGACAATTTTAGGCAGTCTGAATGTAAAATAATGGTAAACAGTTTTGGAAATGTATTTCCAAAACTTGTCCATTTTAAGTTGCACAAGTTAAATTTTGTCCAACTTAAAAATGCAAACTATCATCGGAAATGTTATCAAGTTCACAATAATATATTAATGCAGAAAAGATACTTATTTAGAAGTTTCTGAGTGATGTAATGATTGTCAATTAAGAGTATTCATTTTATTTCATAAATTATTTCATCCACATTAAATTTATGTGAAGCTAAATAGAATCAGTAACATTTGAATACTCTATACAAGTAAAATAAAATTAAGTAGTTAGATAAAGAGGATGTTGATATGTAAGAAAACACTTTGAGGTGGATAAATAAGTATTTAGTGGATAGCTTACAACAGGCACAAAGTGCTTCAATGCTGGTGTTACTCAGAATTACAACACTGTTGGAGACAAGTTGAAAAATCCCACCATTTACTCATATTATTGAAAAGTCAAAAACTATACTGTGTTTACTGAAGAAACATATAACATTAGGATAGTCAAGAAGCCGATAGTATAATGCTTCCACAACTTTCTAGCAAGGTGTGGAAATGGCAGCTAACATGTTAGCAACTACGGCTATATGCTATACTGTCATCGTAGGTTCAGCAGAGCATCAGCTTAAAGTCATTTTTAGTACTTAAAACTAAAGCTAAGTACCACAAGCTGGCAAAAATGTAATGCATAAATATGAAGAAGGACCTCTGTAACACTAATCCTTTTATTCCAAAACAACATGTGAGAATATTTACCTGATGCTGCCTTTGACTGAATTCAGTTCTGGCTAGCTAACACGACACACATTCCAGGTAGAAACAGCAGCAACAGCACTGATAACGCTAACAAAGCCGACACAAAAACAACCATGTTAATCAAAGTAGAAATGTACCATGGGTATAAAAAATTAACTAACCCCCTTGTTAATAATATATCATTAGCAAACTATATTTAAAGAATCAGCATGGAAATGCTGTTATGCTTACAGTTATTGTCTTTATCGTTAGCCCAGGTAAGAACCCTGCTTATTCTTCACAATACTGCAGATATTTGGTATATATAACAAATATTTAACGCATTATCAGATGATTCCATTGAATGTGGTGGAGGGGGGGATTTTCTACCTGTCTTAGCCTCGGTACAAGGTTCAGTAATGAAGCGTGTTCCATGAAAGATTGTAATTTTGAGCTCCATTTAAATGAAGACCACGTTATTCTTAGGTTATCAGACTAGTGAGCTAAAGTTCAGTCAACAAATCCTGAAAAATACCTGCAATGTTTAAACATATTCAATGACAACTTGCGTCCAAATCGAGTTGAGCTACAGTGAACGCTTAATGTATGATGTAAGTAAATGAATACAATTTTGAGTAGAAACTACTTTTAATATCAAGAGTTTGTTCTTTTACAAACTATGTAGACTCACGTTGAGCCCTTCTGACCATGGAACTCCAAGAGCTTACAACAAATTTGCCACTTGGACTTGACTGATATCACTTTTAGAAGTAAGTTCAATTTTCATGTAGAGATCATTTCTAATTTAAGTAAACATGCTGAAGGGGTAGAAATTAGATTTCATTACATACTAATGATATGATAGCATGACATTTTTGCATGTCTCGCTCAAAACCCACAGCTACTCAATCAACATGGAGGACATGGCTGTTGAGAGAGCATCTGCCAAGGGTTCTCTTGCCATATATTTCTAAAAAAAAAAAAAAAAAGAGAGAGAGAGAGAGAGAGAAAAAAATCACACACACACTTCCAGGACATGAAACAGCAATTAGCATGTCACTGTCACCCATCCACACACGCCCACTTCAATTTGGACAATTTATTCATGCATTTATCGTACCGAAGCGTGTAAAAGAACACTTCGTAGTTACAGTATGTTCGCTGTTTAACCTTTCATTTTGGGGAGGGGGAGAAGGGGGCAAACTGTGGAACAATTTCTCTGTCAGCACTATCGCTCAAGTGTTTTGCATATACTGTCATGGCTGCCTGCCGAGCGCGGGTGACCAACAGCAAAGAGCTCCGGGGCGTTCAGGCTGATGTGCGTGCTTGCATCCAATCACATCTGTCACAGTCGCAGCATTCTCTGGGGGTCAGATCGAGACGCACTGATATTTCACGCGGCCCATTTCTACTGAGCATGTTGCAAATTATAGAAATTTTCACGTCATAAATGTAGTCTATGGCAGAATTAGAGCAGTCATATTTCTTCAATTTCTCATCTCAGATATCAAAATAAATTGCGCCGTGGCCGGACGACGCATTATAAACGCGGCGATACAGAAAATGCTACAGTGGGCCAGGCAGCCACAGAGAGAGGCCCGGTCTGTGCTGTTAGCTATCCACACAATCACAGTTTTGCAAAGTAGCCCTCGCTGGGTCAATTTCCTCTGTTGTGGCAAATAACAAAAATATGGTAATATGCGTATTGGTATTGCACTAAAGACCTCCTGAACAGGCTCCAACAATGATCACACCATGACCCTAATATTTATTGACTCAATTATCCTTCTATCTCCACATTTTGACCGTACACTTGGACTACTTATTTGTCCTGTGTAAAAGATGAAAGCAGGTGAAAAGTGCAGTGTGGAGCAAAAAAAAAAAAGAAAAAGAGAAAATGAGAGAAAGAGAGAGTGTCAAAGAGTTTCATTTAGAGGAGGTGGGGGTATTATGAGCACATTTATCCAAAATTGGAAAATAATGAAGAAAGATTAAAGCCCTCCCAGTATTTTTCGCTCTTCCCAAATGGACAACCAGTCCTGTAGTTGACAATGGGCCGTGGAGAGTTCCAGACACTATTATGTGCCACAAATGAGAGAGTGACAATGTAAAAGCCTCTTTTGGAGAGATAGAGGGAAGGAAAGTTGAATGTGGCGTACTCGTGCACATCTCCTTTTGTAGTTTTTCCATGTATTTTTTCTGTTGTGGTACGACAAGACGGGAGATAAGCACTCACACTGTCTTAAATGAAGCAAAAAAAAGGATAGAGGTTTTTTTTTTTTACATCCTCCATTATGGCTGTTATTAGACTACGCATTTGCAAGTGTGTTAGCTCCACCTAGACTTGCCATTCTGACCTCAACTTTTCTATTTCGCCCAAAAGAGAAAAAAAAAGTGCCGCTAACACAAACAAACACATGCACCTGCTCATTCAGTATCCGCTGGCCCCTGATTGGCTTATCAAAAGCCTGAAAAATATTCTTTATTAACTGTTTTTATTACATTTTTCCAGAATAAATCAATTCATTTGAACTGTGGGCGCAGTTTAAGGTGCACATGACAGCTTAAGCATTATGTTCAGATGGGGTAGGAGGGGAGCGAGATGAGAACTACAGCCCTCCATCACCTCAACCTTAAGCTGAGAAAATACAGACAACCAGGTCACAGAAATTCTGTCACAAGTTATTGGGCACCTAAGAATGTGGGAAATCCTGTGGTGCAATATTATTCTCTGTAAATCTCAGACTGTGAATAACACAAGCCAAGCAATTTAAGCAGGAAGGTCATAGCAAAGTAAAGCAGGAAAATTGCCAGAAGAAGAAGAAGAGAAAAAAAAAACAGGCTTTCTGAGAGAGTGAAATAGACGAGAGATGAAGGGAGATGAAAAGTTGACGAGCTACCCGGGCAGGTCTACAAAAAGTAATGAATATCCCTCGGTGTGGAGCGATTTTGAGGAACTGTCATTCTGAATGAAGTGAGATAAAAATTATATTTCTCCCAGATAAAAAAAAAAAAAAAAATCTCAAACCATTACAAAAGTAGAAAGGACACATGTCTGCCTGATGCTGCCCTTAATCCAAGACAAGGCCTGACAGCCGGCACCATCAAATGTCAGAGCGGCTGAAGCATCAAAACACAGTGATTATACAACACATATGAGAGAAATAAAAATAGACTATTCAGTGGGGGCGGGCAGGGGGGAGCCCCTCTATTTTGGAATATAATATAAATATGAACTTTGTATTTAAAATAAATCTCCATTAAATGTTAATAATCTTACCAGTTCCATAATTTTTTCTTAAAAATAAGAAAAAAATTGTGATTAATTCATAATAGTTCAGTGGATGTCAGAACTTTATATGGGGTGTATTCTCAGTAAACAGCTGCACTGAAACACTTGGACTTTTCCTGACAGTGAGCGTAAACGGAGCAGCGCGGCATTGAATGGAGTGTTATTATGTGCTCCAGTTTTTTAATCCAAAGTGGAAATTTCCTGTTTTTAAGATGGAAAATTTCACAGGAAGATCTCTAGAACCGGGTTCTGAGTCTGTGACCTGGTCTTTGGGTGGACCACCCACTTTCCCCAATGACCGCTGGAGACGCCAGTCACCAACTAATATGCATAAAAGTAAACTAATGATGGAGCAACTAGGAGATTATGTGTTATCTTCCTTTAATAAATGCTAAAAGGTAACAATTTCCTCTGTGTTTTCAATAACCAATTCAAAACACAGTGAACTGACCCACAACTATGCACTGATGTAAATATTTGGACCAATACAAACATCTGATATTAGTACTGCGAAAACCAATATTTATTGATATTGTATATATCAATCAATCAAGTTTATTTGTTTAGCAAATTTCAGCAACACAGCAGTTCAAAGTGCTTTGTATCATGAAAGCATAAACACATCGTGAACACATCATACAGTCAACAGTCGTGAAAACCAATAACAGACATTACATTTTGACAAGAGCCATCATTAAAATCATCAACACCTCCAATATGTTGGTCAATGTTACATTTTTCACTTATTAAAAGCAACTCTAAGAGCAGCTGGCTTTTTATTCTGGATTTAAAGGAACTCTGTTTCAGCTGTTTTGCAGTTTTCTGAAAGTTTGTTGCAGACAACTATACCGCTACCCCTTTGAAACCATGAAAAAAAAAAAAAAAACATATCATATCAGTTTTACTCATAACCCCGATACCGGTATGTTAAAAAGTGATTGGCATTGCCTAATACCAATGCTGATGACATGTCGTGCTTCCCTCCTCAAAAACCATGAAAAAAGAGATAGTTCTCTGTCACTTGTGAACCAAAGACGTTTTCTGTTGTCAGAGAGAACTGCACATGTTCTCTCTAACATGTACAGTTTGAACCTGTGGGGAAATGAAGCTGTACACCATATGGTCAATGAAGTGATTCAAGATTCCCATTTGATACTTATTTAAATCCAGACAGTGTTTGATCAGCTCTAGTTAAAAGCCAAAGTTACTTCAGACTCATCAAACCAGAATTGAATCATTTTACAGCAAACAGATTCTTTAAAAAACCTTTTGAGATTTATGGAACTATTATTCAGTTCATGAAATTATAAAGTCTGCATTTTCTTTGCTTTTTTGCCATCAAGACAACATTAATATGCGATAAAATTGAAAACGCATTTTATGTACTGTTAAAATGCTAATTTTACTATTTTTTATTTTTACTGATTACAAATGCTATGAAACAAAGTTTGAATTTAGGAAAAAGATGCATAAAAATGCAGATCTGGACTTTTCTCAGAAATAGAGGTACATTGTACACTTTAGATATTTGGAGACAGAGAGAGAGAAATACATACCCCAAGAATCTTGAAATGTGTTCTCTTTACCCAGGTTGCGAGAAAAGTGTGACCTCATTCTTCCCATGTAGTTCTGATCAATTATTTCAACAGTCACTGGGTGATTGGTCTCCAGGGAGAACTTTCTTCTTGAAAGACTTTTCTTATTGATTTTTTCAGTATTCTAGCCAGAACAAAATTTTCTCTTGTTCTTCCAGCTTTGAGTAGACAAAACAAATTTCTTGGTGCATGCGCAGTATGTCAGTACAGGTCTCAGAACTGCAGTTTCCCCCACGACTCACCCACTAAGCTCCTTCAGACTAGCTAGCAGCAATTAGCAAACAGCTGGTGGAACTGAACATCTGCTGAGCTCATTATGTGAGCTACTTCGCAGTGAAACGCTGGTAAAGACGTTGTTAAAGGGTTAATAGAGGAGCCATGTTGTGCTGACTTCCTGAAGGCGGAGTTTCAGGAAGAGTAGGAGTTTTTTTTTAAAGAGACAGAGACCCAATTTCAAGGCATTAAATTGCAAAGTCAAATTTTTAACTCTTAAGTCATATATGACATATAGCATTTTCATAACAACTTAAGTTAGCAAAGTTTCTTAATTGTGCTATAAAATGACACTATGTGCTTGGAAAGTACTTAATACTGGCCCTTTAAAACAGTGGTCTCAATCTCCAGTCCTTGAGAGCCAGAGTCCTTCAACTTTTAGATGTGTCCCTTTTCATACACACTGGAATTAAATGGTGACACTGTTTCACTAGCATGCCGCCAAGCTCTGCTAATGAGTTAATACTGGAGGCCGGTGTGCTGATGCAGAGAGACATCTAAAAGTTGCAGCACACCAGCTCTCGAGAACTGGAGTTTGAGAGCCCTGACAAATATTTACAACGACCAACGGCACCCAAAGTACCACCAGTGGCGAACAATTGAACTAGTTCTTTTGTCCAGCATGCCATTGTGTTCATCGCACAAAAAATACCTTGAAGAATATCTGAGTCAGAGTCGACACTATGAAGCTATAAGCTCTACGGTCTGCATTACGTCCGCAACCAACCAAACATGGGAGTGGGGGAGGCTAACTTTTTTCTCCCACCCTTACATATATATTTATATATATATTTATCAGTTCAATCTCTTTTATGCAGTGGCGAATGAATTGAGCAGCCATAGATTTCGCCTTGTGTCGCACAAAACAAGGTGTCCTTCGTGAGAGAATGCAGTCATGCTTCTCATTCCAAAGTCTTAGTGCTTTTTCCTTGAATAAATCATCCACCTCTATTGAATCCTTTTCATTCTCCTACACAGGCCCCACCATTCAGATTGAAAAGAAAAGGACTCTGAATTACTTCAAGCTGGAGAGTTACCTTGCATAGAGGGGAATTAAGGACCATTTGCCAATATTGTGGATCAACTATGCGGGGAAGAAAAGCAGCATTCTTGTGTTACCTGGCTGGGGAATAAAGCCACAATGGACTTCAAACAAGAAACCAGTGCACAATCTGCCGACTGATTTTTTACCTGAGGGACCTTGGACTTTTTTTTTTTTTTTTTTTTTTTTTTTTTTTTTTCCCACAACAAACAGTTTCCAGCAATGACGAGCATAAAAGAGAGCGTCTGAATAGTTGTATTACCCTCCTGGCCTTTGTCGGGAAGAATGCGGGCCATTCATTGTGCGTCAATGGGTGACCCCCAGCTTTATAATTCGTTGGCGTGGAGCCGCGGAGTAAACAGCTGCCTTCGGAGGCTGTTGTTTCTTGAGAGCTGTTTAGGCAAGGTTTATAATTCGGAAAGTTTTCCCACATATTTTGGGAGCTATAAGCTCCTTCATGCGCCCTTGTCTGTTGAACACTGGTTGAACCCACTGAAACAATGCTGAGAATCGCAGAAATCAACACATCTTCCTGTTGAGGCGACAGAAAATCAGAGGTGGCAATACAAAACATCCACCCAGTAAAATCAAATAATCTTTCAGAAGAGGCTTCAAAGTGAATATGCAGGTGTGATGTTTGAGTCGGCTGACTAACCCCGGCTTGCTCTTCTAGGTGCCCGCACTCCCCCCCACCTGAGTGACACTCTCTTGAGCTCTGCTCCAGTTTCCAGGCCCTCTAACAGCGAGATAAGACTCTTATCACCGCCAGGAGTGAAGATTTGGCCTCAATCCAAGAGGAACCAACGGAGCAGCAAAACCACTGTCTAGACACTTAAAGTGAACTAAAAGCAACAATGCTCCGTTTGACAGGAAACACTAAAGGGCTGTCGCTGCGGCACGGCAAGTCGTGGAGGCTGTAGTTCAGACAATGTCATTGTGTGAGAGCGCCTCAGCAGATCCCTTCCTTTTTCCCTGGACTACCCCTCTTTTTTCTTTTCCCCCCCCTCATCGCCAGCTAGCATGAAACCTCTGCAGTTCCAGAGGAAGAGACGCTAGAGAGATCTGATAAAGTACAGAACCAATACCTGGTTTATGACACACATGGAGTTATATGAAGATATATATATAGTTGTTTTTTTTTTCCATTTCTCAACAGTTGGGCTCGCTTGAATGGAACACTTTCAATACGTCGACATACAAAGTAATAATTCCACTCAAGCTAATTGCGTTCACGCAACAAACGAAGGACGTTTAGATTAAAAAGTTTCAAGTGAAAACCACAAGTGGTGTCTGTACGTCAGATTGCAGAGGTGAAGATCTGCCTTAGAAACAAAGCTAAACGACGAGAGATAGCAGCTAGCTAGCTAGTTAGCTAGCAGGCGGTGGCCAGAGCGTGCAGGAACACGAGGCTCTGCGTGTCATCTAACTTAGGAACTCAAGTGGAGGTTTTCCCACATTTGTGGTGTTAAGAGGTAAAACAAAAACCCAGACATGTTCGAGATCTAGAGATTGCTTTAGATGATGACACAAAAATGCAGCAGCCAGAAGCAAAATTCTGCCTTCAACCCTGTGGTCCCGATGTTTCAAGTACTGATCTGCAGGGCTGGTTGTTTCGAACCCGTGTTGCATCTCTTAAGGGAGTAAATATCACAGGGACTGATTAGTGGATGTGATTGCAATCTGGTCTGCATGCTCCACAGAAACTGAATGATAATGTAGAGAAACCGTCAAAATAACAGTGAGCTAAGCATGAGGAATTTTGATTGAGTCGATGGGAAACTTTTTGTTGACATTTTTCTTGTAAGAATGAACTATAAGAAGGGGAATGGAATAATTTGTTTTGGCCGCATGTGACCCCTGCTGGCCACTCGGCTGGATTTCTCTGCTCCTTTTTAACCACTCAAGTGCTGACAAAGTGAAAAGATAACTACAGCAATGTGGGAGTGAAGATTCTCCCTTTGGTGCTGGAAACCTGGGTAACTGGCATTTTACTCTGAGTATTTTACTCTGTAACATCTCAAGTGTTGTAATTTTGGCAGTAATTAGAGGTGAATTGTGTCATCAGCCCATTGTGCTGTGATTAAAGGCATGACTTTACTGTAATAATGATGCTTAAGAGGCTGTGGAAATGTGTGAGTGTGCTACATCACTGATTAAATTAGATCTAAAAGTGGAAAACAAGGCTGCCGAGTGGTTCAGGAAAAATGTTCACAGCAGCCTTTTATTATTAAATAGTATCTTAACACACAGTCTAATTATGTTTATGAGGGATTGTTAACATCACTGGCAACAAGCATACAATAATCACAGTCACTAATGATATCAGTTACAGCTGATGTAAAGGCAGCAGTAAAGCAGATTCACTGAATGTGAACACATCTTCATTAAGATAAAGAGATTTTACACTGCAAAAACACAAAATCTTACCAAGTAATTTTGGTCTAGTTTCTAGAGGAAGTATTTCAATACACTTTCAAACAAGACAAAGCTAACTTATAAGTAACTTTTCAGCAACAAACAAGAGCTTCTTTTAAGTCAATAAGTCCTTAGTATTGATGAAAAATTACTGGTTCCATACACTTATAATATTTTTTTACAGGTCAAATAATAATTGTTGACTTAAAAGAATATCCTGTATCTTGCTAAAAAGTTTCTTATAAGTTAGCTTTGTCTTGTTTGAAGTGTACTAAGATACTTGCACCAGAAACTAGACCAAAATTACTTGCTAAGATTTTGTGTTTATGATTTTTTTTCTGCATTTGCATCCTTTTGTTAAAGCTACTGTTGGAAGGCAGGTTTAAAATGATTGAAAGGAAGTTATTATACAAAGGTATCAGTAAGTAGAAACCAATGTGAACACAAGACAGAAACCAGTTAGGGAGGCTGCCAAGAGCCTGACAGAAGATTCAGCAATTGCCAATAAGTACTAGTTATGGGTAGAACAATCTGGTGAATCCTTCAAATGTCTCAGCTAAGAACTAGAGTTGCAAGATGGATGCATTTTCTTCCAGGAATGAAATCTCAAAATGAAATTCAACTAAAGTCTTTGAGCAACAATTTATTAAGGTATGTTTGTGACAGAACCAACAAACAATGAAATGTGGTATTTCCAACATCATGCTAGCCTGGTAAAAACCAGCCCCTTGTTCTATGCTGAGCTTCATAGAGACGGTCTGGACCCTCGGTTATTGAGAAACTGTTGCTTGACGGAGGCATAGACTTAAATGTTACCCAATAGCTGACATTTGGCCTTGTCAGCACCAGTTTGTCACAATGAAGTTTACAAAAAATCGCCTGCAACCATCCCCCACTGCGATAGTTTAATGTTTGGAAGCGTGGCCAATATGGCGGAGCGGCTATGTTCACTTCTTCCAATGCCATTGCTAGAACTACAGGCAGACTAAAATTCTGAAACAAAAATCATCATCATCATTCACAACGTCTCCTCCTGTTCGCTAATTGGCCCGGTTGAAATTCTACCACAAGAATCCAAGTTAATGGGAGACATTCCGGACAGAGCAGCAAAGGGAGATGAGAATCATCAAAGAGGATGAAATTGTGAATAGTTCCAAGTATCAGAACATGAATTTCCTTTTCCTTTTTCAGCATCATAGAAAGTCCAACCATACATCCAAATCTACAAAAGAAGAACTGTACCTGAAGAAAAGCAATGTTTTGAAATGAATCTATCAGGAACTGAACACAACTCTGGCAAAGATCTGATGGTAATTTTTACAGCTTCTTTCATCAGAACTGGTGGAATGCAGTGGACCAGAGATCATCAGCATGATGCTACCACGACCGTACTAGAGTGTTGACAATGTTGGTAATTAGTAAGACCAAAGAGCTCTTTCTGGGAGGGAGGGTAGAAAATAGCCATGAAATTTCTTTACCTTGTCATCCAACATGGATTGTATTTACAACATATTAAGACTCACTCAAGATAACTGAGAATTGAGAATTACTAGTGTCTGGTTCATTCTGTCTGACTGAACCATTCTGTCTAGTTCAGTCAGAAATCTTAGTGTGGTAACTACACAGTTAAACATCAAAACTAAATAAAGTCAATATCTGGTTTAAACCACTTCTCACTCCGGTGATTATGATAGTAAATGGCTACATTTACTTTTTACAACTTGCAATCAACATTTTACATAACAGAAGAAAAACACAACTTTTCAAAAAAAAAAAAAAGTAGTGTGTAATTGTTTTTGTGTAATTGCTTTTTTTAAATGAAAGGCTTTCACATATTGTATTTGTTTATGCTTTTTGTGTCACTTTGAACATCTTGATCACTACAAAATGGTATGAACTTAATGGAGGTAATTAATTGAATAAGTCTATTTTATAATATGTTTGGGGTTTTAATGTTCAGAAAGTCGCTGACGGGGCTTAAAAGTAATCTTTATTCATTTGGTTATTTGTTTTTAGTTGTGAATGTTTTTTTGTTTTTGTTTTTTTTAATAAAAAGGATTTTTATGTTCAATAATTTGTGATGAGTTTTTATGTTCAATAATTTGTGATGAGTTTTTATGTTCAATAATTTGTGATGAGTGAAAATCAGTCTCCCATCAAAATACCACTTTTGATACAATAATAATTATGTAACAAACAATAATAATTATGTAACAAAGATGTCCAAATAGTATTTCTCTATGTAGGAGATGGCAGCCATTTTTTGTGACACATGTAGAGTTTGAGTTGTTCAGTTTTCAGACTTGCTGCACAAATCAATGAGTAAGAAATCCCAGTCTGCTATCGCCATCTAGTGGATAAAGGTAACTGTAACTGTAGCACCACCTGAAAGTGTTTAGTGTAACTTTTACTTTCTTGGCTTTCTTCCTTAAATAAGTGGAAATAAGCTGGAGACAGAGTATAACAATATATGTATATATAACAATTAAAACATCATCACAAATAAGCCAAAAAGCAGACAGGGTGATATATATTTTCATTTGATCTATTTTTTAAAAATAAAATATTTAAAACAATTTAAAGGAACACCATATAAGCTATAGCTACAGCTTACAGGGTACTGCCCCAGGAGTTATAACTTTTTTTTTTTTTTTAACTTCACAGATTTAATCCTGAAACTTTCAGAAAAGTGCCTGGAAAGTTCCAAGAAAATTCCAGAAAGTAACATCTAAATTCACAGAAAGTACTCCCAGGTACATAAGGCAACTACCTCGTCTTTCTGAGATCAGGTTTGCCAGTCAGCTGGAGGGTTGGGTGACAAGAAGCTCAACTTTTCACTCATCTGAGAAAAAGGTCAGTTCCATCTGAATTCCCAGTAGAGTTAGAAATTTTCAACTTTTGGAGCTCATAAATTCCCCTATTTTTCTATAGAAAATGTCTGAGGCTAATATAGAAATTTACTCATTTTTTTCTCTCTACAATGTCTTAAAAATATGCCGTAGTAGTAGTAAAAAGGTTAATAGAGGAATGCTGTTGCGGCGGCGCGTTGAAAGCAGACTGTCGGAAAGAGCGTGAGCCTCTTAAAGCGACAAAGGTGCAATTCTGAGACGTTAAACTGCAAAGTCACGTTTCTTGTAAGTCGTGTTTGATATGTACAACATTTTTATAACAACAGAAAGTCACAATTACTCTGTTGTGTTATATTAAATTGCACTACCTGGCGGGAAAATTCATATTACATAGCTTTGTTTATGTAAGCACCATCTAACCAACTGGTGCAGCGTTACTAATAGATAGCTGTGTGGAATTATGTCTTTGAAAGTCCTTGTCTCTTAAAAATAAGGGGTAGGTTCAAGGCAGTAGTGTTCCTTTTTTTTTTAAGAATTGTGATGTCAAATTTTCTTAAAAAAAAAAAAAAACATTAGACTACACCTGTGTGTGTAAACAGAAACTAGAATATTTCATAACACTGTTCCATCTGTACCTAACCCCAATAACAGTGTTTTTTTTTTGGGGGGGGGGGGTTGCCTTTAATTTTCATCTGGTAAGGTTCAAAGGCTCTAAGGATGCAAACACATTTCTAATACTGAGAAAAAAAATCTTATCTAAAAAGAACATTTTAAAATATACATACAGCTTGTATAAAGGAATCTGTCTTCTGGTCATGTACCAATCCTCTAAAAAAAAAAAACAGGATAATCTCATACAGTACGTACTGAATTTGAAGTTTGCTGTTGGTGTGGAAGTAAAAGACAGAAAGAGGAGATATGAGAAAGTAAGGGAGAGACGATAAGAAGCCACTCGACTCTTTCATGTTGCGAGATGCAGGAGCAGATCGGCAGCAGAAGGCGAGTAACACGGCGACAAAAAAATAAAAAATAAAAAAAAACGCCCAGAGACACGAATCCAAGTCTCAAATGTTTCTTTCTCTTTTCAGATTCAGAACTGCCTTGGCTTTCAAGGCAATCTCAGTGGGCAGAGGGAATCCTGAGGCCACCTAGATGGCTCTCCAAACACTTAGCAGAGACACTTTCTCTTAAATCACCTGCTATCTTAATCTGACAGCCCGACTCGATTACAAGGCAGAAAAATTGCTTTCCTTGCCACCAGCAGTCGTTGGGAAATTATCTTAATTGTGTCGTGATTATGCCTCAGAGCTCCGGTGAGAGCTTTTCCGGTGCTCCGTTCAAACACAGGAGCACTTTGGAAGTGTTGAAAATGCACCTCTGTCAGCTCTCAGGAGGAGAAGGGATTGGAGGAAAAAATAGAGTAATCTGCTCTCGGTTCATAATTCTGACCAAAATGGACCACGAACATGAAAGAAGGAGGAGGATTTTAACAGAAAGGCTGCTTGTAGAAATAAAATCAACCTCATTTCTGCATCCAAATTTAAGAAAGGAGAAGTCAACTGTTCCCACATTTTGACACGGTCCAAATACAAACTTCTATTTGGGAATTTATGTGAGAAACTAATAATAGATTAGCAAAAAAATAAAAAATAAAAATAATAAAAAAAATCAATTCAAATTTGACCCAAAGGAAAATTAAATGCAAACTCATTTCATCAAGTACCTCAATGTGGATGGTGATGCTGTTACCATGAAACCTTCTCAGCTCCTCTGGGGTCGTAGTTCAGGTGTGATTGGAGCATTTCAGATGTTAATTAGCTGCTTCCATTTGTAAAAACAATATCTCGTTGCCACGACATATTGTGGCAACGAGAAAACAATAAAAAACAAAAACAACAATAACAACAAATAACTTCCAGTTGCCCAGCATCCAAAACCAGGAGGAATAACTGTCGTGTTCGGCTCCATTT
Source organism: Poecilia formosa (assembly GCF_000485575.1). Lineage (NCBI taxonomy): Eukaryota > Metazoa > Chordata > Actinopteri > Cyprinodontiformes > Poeciliidae > Poecilia > Poecilia formosa. Next base: position 382,419 of record NW_006800352.1, read on the forward strand.
TACAGAAACGAACTATGCAAACTGCATCTCCCAGCATTCATTGTGCTGGAGAAATAACGCAGAATATCTGTGTGTCTTTGAAGCCAGGAAAAGGACGTTTAGAAAAAGAGTAACTAGATATCCATCTCTCGTTTAAAGATCAACGTGCAAAATCCTCTGACGTCTGCTGACGCGGCCTCTCCATCCGTTGACGTAAGGTGCCTTTTTGGTTTTAAACCAACTAGTGCTGGACGGTATGACTAAAAATTTGTGTCACGTTTTTTAAAGATTCTGGCGGTTTCACAGTTTATCACGATAAATGTATATTTGACTTATTTTTTTCCGGACTGCTTTTATATACGTTTGTAGCCTATTTTACTCGCAGGAGTACAAGGCAAATAATAGGCTGCAGCAAAAGTATCAATTACTTTGTCTCAACACAATACATGAACGAGTCAATATGAAATTGTAGAGATGTAGAATGTAAACTATTTTTTTTGTGCAAAACGCAACATAAAAATTGCCAATTTTAGCACTTCTTTTAAAAAAGAAAATTATTTTATAATATCCACAATATCACCTAAAATACTCAGGGTTTAAGTATTCAAGTGTTGCAAGTATGTATTGGAAGACATGTCATCTTTGAAGCCAAGTTATTAAAGTATCATCGTCACATTCCAAGCTTGTACTGTTTCTGATTTCCATAAACAATTCACAATAAAACAAACAGTAAGAATATCCTTAGATGTGAACAGCTTTATAAATGCAACATTACGAACGTTATTCATTAACGTAATGCCAATTTGGTTAATGTATTTTCGGTCCGGTAAGACATACCTCGAATCCAGCGTTTTAATCAATCTTGGCCGTCAGTAGCGGTTCCACGTCCTTTAATTGGTTGATTGATACTGTATTCGTAGAGTCACGCTATCGTGTGCTTTTCCGGCTATATACCGTGCGTCAGACTTTTTAAAACCAATATACTTCCGAACTACACACACACACACACACGCACACCTCTTCGATTGGGCACACGCGTTTACTTTTCCATCACCCGTCTTTCTTTATCAGCCATGTTTTTTATTCGTCATTCCACCTCGATTAGCTGTTCAACAGGCCGTTTTCCTACCTTGCTGAGTCAAGCAGCGCTCTCCAGCGCTTCTAGTGGCGAACAATATTATATAAACAGTTGAATCGTTAAATCAGTTCTCGGGGATTAATTCATACCGGATACCGCTGCATTGCAAAGAATCCATCAGATAGGACTTCAGCTCATCTGCCGCATCAGAACGAGTTTTTCCATTTTATCATTTTTGCTGAACTTCTGGACATCGCTTTGAGCTGAGCGATGGAGATCATCACATAGCTAGAAATCATTCTGTTGTCTGGGCTGAAATAGTTAAAATTAGTTATTATGCTTAATGTTTTACTGAATAGAATCTTTGTTCAATATATGATCAAAATGTGCACCCAGATGTCATTTAATTTTTTTACAGTGACCTTCCACAATTTTCTATTTTCAGATATACTCGAACTGCTAAATTCTCAAAAATCCATCTTATCCAATCACCTTTATGTTGGTCAATCAAAATACATTCATTTGTGATGAACCCAAAAATGAAACCAGAGATAAAAAATGTTTTCAATTTTTTTATTGGCTTTTGGACAATTTTTTCCAGTGTCGCCCATAACCGTTCACTTCATGGTATTTGCATAATCTTTCGTTCAATACTAGGAGGATATAAACCAAGGTAGGTAGATGCTAGACATTTACTTAGCAGCTAGTAGGCTAAACTTACAAGCCAAGTAAAACACACAACTGGGAAGAAAATGTTTTTGAAAGAATGAGGAAACACCTTGCAGTTGTCTACTGAAAGCAACTCATCTCTACCTGGTTTGTATCTTTCTAGTTGTAAGGCTGAAATAAAAATAAAAAAAAAATAAAAAAAAAGGGAGGGAGGGACCATTGCTATAGAACAGAGGGGTTCTGCATAGCAACTGGAAGACAAAGGGACTGGACACTGACCCATTACAGAGGGCGAAGAAAGCAGGACGCCGTTAAAGTTGGCACAAGATGGTCGACTTCCATAGAGTGATCTACTTTATAATGTAACGAATCTATTTAAAACAGTTAGTGTGAGGTTTTGATGCTGTGGAGCTCTAGCCTAGTGTTGTACAAAGTTTAGGTGTGGCATGATCTCCAAGCATCTGGCAGTTTGAGTTGGTGCCATTCTGTGGTGGCTGAAAGCCAGCCAACACCCTCCCCCCCTTTCCCTCCCCAACACCTTCCATCACAGCTCACCAATTCATAAGGCTACAAGGTGGGAGCCGAAGTTTGATCGTTCGCACAGCAGCACAGGTACGAGCACATGGAAGGACATGATTGGACGATCACTATAGTGTGCTTGGAAATGGATGACTACGTCATTTTCACTGGGCTACATGGATGAAGCAGGAAGGGGCATGGGAACCTTCTACGACTGACGTTTAAGTTTGAACACTAAAATCAGTACCTCCCCACGCCCCTGTGTTCCTGCAAAAGGCAACTAAGATCAGGGCAGCTCACGTAAAAAGTAGTGATGCCTTCGTCATCACGATTTGGTAGAACAGTTCAAACCACAATGAGGCGTCTGGTCTAAAACATTTAAAACATCGGTGTAGACGTGACGGCGACCCGGCCGGAACATTTAGGCTCGAGACGGTACGAGTGAACGCAGACACGAAGCTCACGATTGATTACAGTATCTGAAAGCTCTTGTTGTGGACTGGTGACCGAGATGCAGGATGATATTCTGAGAACTAAAGACTTTGAGGGTCAGCGGTCAGTCCAGGTCCAGAGGTTTTTTTAGGGGGATAGGGGGACATTGCAGATGGAGTTGGTGGAGGGGAAGATTTGACTAGTTGCGTTTAAAAGCCAATGGCTTAAAAGCGTTTGGGTCCCCAGGGTGACGCCTTCGCTTGGACCGGAGCACCAAAGCTTGGGAAGTCTTCTGAGCTGCTCATGTCAGGAGCCTGAAAGGAAAAGGAGCAAATGGATTCAGAAAAACTAGTAAGGAGGAGTGGAATAGCAGCTGGTTGGGTAAGTCTCACCTTCTCGTTGCCGGTGGCCCAGGGAGCCTCTCTAACCACGAAACCTTTGGAATGGCCACGCTGCTCGTCTGCAGCAGCAACGCTGCCACCAGGTGGCCTCATGTATGCCATCTTCGCCTCATTTTCCACAACATCCGACAACTGAAAATTAACAAAAGAAAAAAAAAAAACACATCAGCAAACATTTGGCATTTGACGACTGGACAAAAAAAAAAAAAAAAAAAAAAAAAAAAAAAAAAAA
>NW_006800352.1:385738-407004 GCF_000485575.1 Poecilia formosa
CTCCTTAGCAAATTAACTTGTTCTGACAAACAAAAAAAAACACATTCAGAGGAGCTTACATATTCCTCTTCCAGGTTCAGGAGATGATCGATGGCTTCATCCACATGTTCAGGACGACCTATGACTGCCACAAGGTTTGGGTCTGCAGCGCCACTCTGTGGAAACCTGAGATCAATCTGAAAACATTGAAAAGTCATGATTTTAAAAAAAATTGACATTTTCAATAAAAACAAATCTGGCTAGAAATTTTCTTGAACATGTTTTTGACTTAAAAGCTCTGTGAATTTACACGTTTAGCTCTTGCCTTACCATGATTAAAAGTTTGTACATTTACACAAACATTTAAATGACATCAGGGAGGTTTTGGGTGAGTTCCTTGGTGCGTATTCTGGACAGGAGAACATTTCGGTTCTCCTGAAGCTCACCTTAAACTCATCCATGATCTTGCGGATGCCCTTGCCCCGAGCACCAATGATGCGGGCATGAACCCTGCTGTCCAGGGTGATGTTCTCGGAGATCATCTCCTCCAGCTCGTCCACTATAGCCTGGATAGCCTCCCGTGCAGCTATGGCATTCTGCTCGTACCCTGTAATCGTGATCTGATCCTTTGAAGAAGAAAAAAAAGATTTCTATTTTATAAAAGTGTATAAAAAAATAAAAATAAAAAAAAGAACTTTAAGCATTAGTTGCCATGCTATACCTGGTTTTCATCATTCTTCTCTGGGAACTGGATGTTCACATCATGCTCTGTGCGGATGTTTGTGATGATGGCACCCTTGCGGCCGATGATTTTTGGGTGATACTTTGGGTCCACAGTGATGGTCAGTTTGAAGCTCTTGAGTGCCTGCAGGTTCAGGAGAGATTTTTTGCACAAAACTTGTTTTATCGCCCGATTTCATGCGTTTGAAAGTTAATCTGAGACTTTTGTGCTGATGTGCATAACCTTTAAAAAGGTGACCTATTATGATTCCTTGAGCAGGTTAGGACAGGCCAAAACATGTTTAAATATTTTTTGTACCAATATTCTTGGATAACGAGATTTGAGTCTGATCAGTTCTGTGTATTAAGGTCATTTCACAATAAGCTGTTTTAGGGTTTATGTCACTTTAAATCCAAATAAGCTGCTGGCCACGTCCCTGAACTCACTGTTAGCTGCAAACAGATGCTCAATTATAAGACTCTGAAAAGCAGAAGTGAAGCCTCCTGCAAAACCAACAAGAATAAGAGCAAGTGGATTCTGTATGGCAAGTCAATAACAAAACACTTGTCTTTTCCAGTAGCCATTGTATGGACTATATAGCAGTAAAACTAGAAGACCAAATGTGCTGGAGCTCAGCTTGGGTTTGCTAAGTAACAGTGCAGTGCCTGTTATTTGTGACTTTACAATTGGCAGGTTTTTGAAACCGTTCATTTTCCAAGCATCAAAAAAATATGAATTCATTGTTTAAAAAAAAAAAAAACACACCAGCTTTTAGAAGCAGTAGAAACCAAATGGAAGTACAAAATTTGAATTTAGCATAAGAACATTAAATAACTTTAATGTTATTTCAGATAACATTAAAGTTCAAGTGCAGGACTAAGAAAATCATCCCAGTTTTGTGTTGCATCTTGTGAAAGAGGCTGAAGCAGAACAACTTTAAAGAATTAAAAATACAAACCCGATCTGCCTGCTCAGCCTGCAGCTCCTTGACGCGCTCGAAGAGGCCTTCTTTGGCACGGTCAAGGTGAGAGGCCAAGCCGGTGATGGCGATTTTATCAGACTGCTGGTCAGGAGGAGGCACTTGAATGTTTACCTGGAAGCACATTGAAGTCATGAGGAAGCTGCACTGAGCCCACACTGCATTTTAACCGATTTTTAAAGATGATTACCTCAAATTCATCCATCATCTTACGAATTCCACTTCCTTTTTGTCCAATAATGTATCGATGAAGCTCAAAAGGCACTTCCACCTCAATCGTGACGGGAACCAGGACCTGCAGAGAGGAGGACATGCTTAGATGTAGAAAAGCAACTGACTGAGTCCAAACTGAGGCGTGGTATCAGCTCTGACCTTCAGCGCTTCCACGGCAGCCTCACAGCGCTCTTTGCGACCAGAAATCAAAATCACGTCACACTTTTTGGGAGCGTTTGGGTCGACGGGTTCTTTCACTTCACCATTGGCCTCTCCGTTCTCCTGAACAGGAGCTTCTGCAGGAGGTGCTGCTAAACACACACATATACTTGCCATTAATCGTTTTGAGCCAAAAATGCTCCTTTTAGTTTAAAGTTTGGTCAGAAACAATGCAGAAACACAATGAAGGCTTGCTTTTACCTTGTGGGTCCTCACGCTCTGGAAACTTAATCTGCACGTTGTGATCTCTGGTGATCTGCTGAATCCGAGAGCCCTTGGGACCCATGATGGAACGGTGGAACTTTTGAGAGATCACACACTCGACGGTCACCTGAGCCTCCTGGGGGAGAAAAACAAACGAAAGAAAAATCAAGTAAAAATCTTAGAAGAAAGAAACAGGAAAGAACAAAAAAAAAAAAAAAAAAAAAAAAACCAACACTTACCAGGTCCTCAACAATCTCCTGCATGCGCTTCTTGGCTGCCTCCACACATTCTTTGGCTCCTTTGAGGGTGACCTTGTCGCTCTGGGAGCCGGTACGAGGGAAGCTCACCATGATGCCACCATACTCATCAGCAAGGTCCCTGAGGACTTGACCCCGGCGGGCCACAAAGTAGCGATGGTGCTTGGGGTCAACGTTCATCGTGTCCTCCACAATGTTGTCCTGAAACCACAAAGTGGACATCAGTATTTAGAAACCACAAGATATGCACTTTTATATTATGGATCAGGAATGGGCTGGTTAGTGATAAGTTTCCTATTACAACATTCCAGATGTTTAGGTTTGACACTTTAGGTATGTTTTGTGCCATTTGTTTGTTTTGTTTTTAAGTCAAGCCATTTTAGAAGTATAAATGAATCAGCTCATTTAAAACCATAAATGAGTTCAAAATGGCTACACATAAACAGAATAATCTGCACCTTTCACCCACTCAAATTTAAGACCATTATGAATGGAATTTAAGACCTACGTATCCACTGAAGTGTGCTATTGGCATTAAATTTGTTCTTACCCATAATAGATGCAAACAAGGCTAGCAAGGTAGCTGTTAACATACTCTAGCTAGCAAGAGTGTTAGTGAGTTACCAGTAGCCTCAAAAGTCAACAATCGCAGAACATAAAGATATTTGAGTGTGACTCAAACTTTTGCCTGACAAAAAAGTCCCACAAGAGGAAAAATAAATTACACCAGAGATATCAAGTAGGCCTCAAGGTTTTCCCATTGAACCCACATACCAGCCCATTCCTGTACAGGACTCCTATTTTTATTTTTTTTTAATGGCATACCAAACTCTTGATGAGCTCCTCCAGCTCCTTCTGGGCTGTCCGAACCGCCTCCTCAGTCCCAACCACAGTGATGAGCTCTTGGTCTTTGTCCTCAGAGGTGGGGAAAATGATTCTGGCACCGGTGCTGTCGCGGACCTTCCGGATGTTTCCGCCTCCTTTCCCGATGAGAAACTTGTGGTATTCTGGCTTTGCATGCAGCTCAGCAGTGAAACTCTTTATTTGCTGTGAAAGATGGTTTACCAAATTTTAAATTGAAAGTTCGGTAGGGCTTTTCAGAATAAATTTATGATAGTTGGCAGCCATGTTGAAGAGGTGGTAACCACCATAAAGTGTAAGTGGCTTTGTGGTGGACGGGTGCTAAACATCAATCCAACTGTATAATCACATGGCAAAATAAACTGCTTGCAAGTTTAGCAAAGAAGTTGAAAGGCTTGTACGAACCTTTTCCTCTGCTAGAGCAAGCAGTTGCTGCTTTGCTTTCTCCACCTCCTCCACTGGGCCTCTGATGGTGACTTTATCGATCCCTGAGCCCTCGGTGGGGAAGTGGATGTGCACGCCACCACACTCCTCCATGATGGATCGCACCAGGCGGCCCTTTGAACCAATCAGCAAGTTGTGCAACTTTGAGGGGATGGACACATCCATTTCTGTGATGTTGGCCTTATCGCAGAGAGACAAGAATTACTAAACTGTAGTTTTACCATCATGCAACCAGATGGACAGGGTTTAGCGAGTGTTACCAGTTCTTTCTGAATCGCCAAAATGCGGTTCCTTGCAGCTTCACAGTTTGCTTTCTTTCCCGTAATGACGATCATTTCAGAGTTGCTGTTTTCGGCAGGGAGGTCGATTTTGGTGTTCGTTTCCTCTCGGATCTACAGCATTAAAGATCTTCTTTAAGGCTTCTTCTTGGATTGATTGTGCAATACAGAAAGAAAAAAAAGTACAACATACAGCACCTTCTTGATGTTTGCTCCTCCTTTTCCAATTATGTTCCTATGAAACTGCTTGAAGATGGGGACGGACAGAGTCTGACTGTTCTCCACCTAAACCAGCAAAAATGAAAATGTGAACGCATTGTTACTGAAGGGATTCACCAACTCAAATTCCATTCACAAAAGTCTTAAATTTAAGACCTATATCTCCACAGAAATGTACAAACTTCGTCCAGCCAAGTGGAGCTGATTGCACTTACCCATAATTGATGCAAAAAGAGACGGCTAACAAGTGTATGTTAGTGAGGGACCGTTGGCCTCAACTGCCTTGTCACAGAACACAATAAAGTACTTTTGCCTGTCAGTTTGAGTTATTTGTTTTTCTGACAAAAGTCCCACAAGAGAAACAAACTGAATATACAAGATTAAATAGTCCTGCCAAGAGAAAATTTAAGACCTGTGACATTAGATCATAATCGGGGACCGCGTACTAAGGGGCAAAAATTTTTAGAAAAATTAAAATCAGTAAAATTAATAAATTTTAAGGCATTAATTTTAGATACATGCATGTAACCCTTGTGTTTAGAAATGGGGTCCAACCAACCCCACACATGTAAAACTTGTATCATTTACCACAGTCCTACGTTTGCCTCAGTCCTCGCACGCACAAGGGTTAATACTTTAAGGATGCACAGACACCCTGTGTTGCACCTCAAAATGTGTATCACAGTAGTAATAAAAGAGGGAAAAATTAATTTTAAAAAAAAAACTGACAGTTTACCATTTCAGCCACCATCTTCTGCATGAACTTGGAGCATTTTTCCACCTCGTTCCGAGGCCCTCTAAGTTGAACGATGTCGCTCTTCTGTGCTGGGTCGGGGAAATTGATGATGACCTGGAACAAACGTAACAGAACCGTTCACAGACCGCCAGCAGCTCCAGTACAGAGCAAATGCAAATCAATGAGGAGTTAGAACTGACCTCTGGAAATTTGTCCCGTACTTCCTTTATCTTCTCCCCTTTTTGCCCGATGATGGCTCTGTGTAAACGATGTTCGATGATCAAGTCCTTTGTACGCTCGTTCTCCTGCAAGCCCCACAAGTTATTGAGCAATGCAAGACTCTACGGTGAACTACATGTAGCCTCTTAGCGGTGTGTACCGACCATGCGTGACGCTAGCTCCAGCAGCTCCTTCTTGGCTTCCTGCACACCCTGGGGATCCCCCTCTATGCGGATCAGGTTGCTCTTCTCGTTGTCAGGGGGGATGCGGACTGTCACCTTGTGCAACTCTTTGATGCGGTTGACTAAAAGTTAAGTCAAAAAACACAAAAAACAGATCGTTTTTAAGTGCAACTTTTTTTTCTTTTTTTTTTTTTTTAAATGATGCAGTTTCAGGTGCACACTTACTGTTAACGCCTCCTTTTCCAATCAAGTGACGATGGAATTTGGGATCCACAGTGATCTCTGCATAGTCCATTCGACTTACCTGTTAAAAGGTAAAATTATAAATAAAAAATTTGATGTGTGCCTTTCATGTGTAGAAATGCACAATGAATGGCCTCTGACCAAAATCGGATGGTTTTCAACTTCATCAAGTCAAAGTCAAAAATCCTATCTTTCGCAGATGAGTGAATGCACCATTCTTATATGCTACCAAATTAGTTCATTCTTTGGTGTAGAAGTAGTCACAGAGAAGAAATCTTAAGTTTTTAGTATCAGCAGGTGAAAGATTTTCTTCATGTACAGAAGATGACTCATTTGCTAGACTTCAGTGAAAAGGAATCCTCACCAAATCCGTAACAATGGCTTGAATCTGACTCTGCACCATCTGCACGTCTTTGGTTGGTCCTTCCAAAGTGATTTTATCTTCTCCCTCGGTGAACTCAATGTGCACCTGAACACAAATGGTAACATCAATTCATTTAGGATTAATAAACAGTCAGACCTCAAACTTCTTCCAGTCTAGACGACACCCACCTTGGGCATCTGTTGGGTGATCTTAGCCAAGTTCTGTCCCTTTTTGCCAATGATGAAACGATGAAGCCAAGAAGGAGCTGAAACCGAGGAAACAGTATAACTGTTTGCCTGAAAACAGAAACAAAAAGTTAGTTTTCCCTCCAGCTCTCATGCCCTCGGGTCAGCACTTCCACTCGTCATCAGAAAGCGCCTGTACCTTGGCGTACACTTCGGTGAGGGCCTGCCCCAGGCGGTCAGGCTCCCCACGAAGGATGACTGTTTCTGAGCTGTTGTCTGAAGGTGGGATCTCAACCGAGACGCCAGTTCTATCCAGAATCTCCTGCAGGGTGTTTCCCTTGGGGCCGACAACATATTTGTGCTGAGACTTCTTCACCTCCACCGCAATCGTGGTCGTACTCTTCTTCTGCAGGAGATACAAAGACCAGCTGTTTGTACTTTTTGACAGGAACTAAACATTGTTTTATACAATCTGATTGTTTGGTGCCCCCTCACCTTCTCCTCATGGATCTTCTTGATCAAAGTCACAGCAAGGGCCACCTGCTCCTTTTCCCCAGTGATGACAATCTCATTCTTATTCACGCTTGGAGGGGGGACATTAATGCGAGCACCAGTTTCCTGCATCATCTCTCCGACTATCTTATTGTAGGCACCGGTGATAAAGGGATGGTACACCTTATCAATGTTCACCCTCTCCACAGCACGCTTATCCTATTAAAAAAAATGAATAGGAAAAGTTAAAAATGGCAAAACTGGGAAATAAAAATGAATGTGGAAATGCTTACCTGCTCAGCAGAGATCAACAGGATCTCATGCTTTGCCTTTTCCAGACCCTCCTTGGTACCAGAGATCTTGATCTGGTTGCTGGGGTCGTCGGGTCGTGGGATCTGGATCTTAGTGGCAGTCTTGAGCTCTAGCTCCTGAAGCTTCTCCCCGTTTTTGCCGATGACAAAGCGATGGTGTTCCTTTGGGATAGCGACAGTCGCTGAAGCCTGGGAAAAAAAACAAACAAAAAAAAAAAAACATTTCAGTCATCTTTGTCGCAGACAATAAATGTTGACCAATAGAAATTCCAAAGCCTTGTACTTGAGTCTGCAGTCGGGACACGATCTCCTTGCGGGCCTTCATCACAGCATCCAGCTTCCCAGACACCATGATGGAGAGACCCTGGTCTTTAGCTAAGGAGAGTTCCAGGTGGGCTCCGGTCTTATGCATGATGTCCACACAGACCTTCGCTTGCTCCCCTTCCCCAAACTGGTTAATGTCCTTGTACTTGCGCTCCTCCAGCGGCACATGGAAAACCTGAGGCGTATAAAAATAAAAATAAGATAAACTTATAGATATTGTACTGAATTCATTAATGGGTGCCACAATGCCTACAGTGAAACCCAATTAATTTCATTTTTTTAAGCATACAAAAGTCATAAGACAGAACTTTGTGTTGCATTTCTGGCATGCCTGTAAATCTGATGTACGAGCTACATTAACCTTTAATCAAGTCCCACCACTAAAACCAGGGTAAAATTTAAGACTCAGTGCTTTAATGCTACATTGAATTAAATTTAAAAACACAAAAAAACATTACATCTATAGAATGTTCAGAGGATGCTGCTGCATTACAATCAAGCACAGCAAAAACTGACATTTCTGGGGTCCGCTTATGGCTCTTGGCAGCAGCTTTGTGCTTCCCATTCTGCATGTGGCCCTCTGTAGACTTAACCTCATTAATGCCAAGTTCTTAGCAAGAAGCAACGTAATATTTTATGGCTTAGTAACAGAAGTGATTTAGGGGTGAAGATGAACATCGTCCAGCCAACTGGCAAAGTTTGACTTACTTGACAGATGCCAAAAAAAAAGAGCTAGCTAGGGTACATTAGCAGCTAGTTATCAGTACCTTAAGACACAGAACACAAGGAAGATGTCTGCATATGAAACTTTTACCTGCAAATATTGCATATATCAAAATATACAAAATTAAATAGTCATACCATGCCAAAATGTAAGACTTGTGATTAATGCATTTAAAGCCAACTTGCATTTAAGGAAACTCTGTAAAATTCTTATAAATTTGAGCAAAAGGAGACACAGGGCCACATGTTAAGTTAAAGTAGTAGTATTGGTGCACCTGGGTGATAATGGAGGATTTGAGAGGCCGAATCTTTGATGTCCAGGCATTGGCAGTTTCCTGCGTCCCCTCAGGCGTGGCCGCTTTCTCAGGGAGAGGTGGGAAGGCATCCTTGTAGGTAGGAAGTTCCTCCTCATCTTCTCCAGCACTGGGGCCTCCAGCAGCTGGAGGGGAGGGTGAAACTACTCCAATTACAAAGACATAAAGCCATAAAAGTACATAAATGGTCAGAAACACTCACCACCACTTTGCTCTGGCAGAAGCCCACTGCGGTGCTCGATGAAGCTTTCCTGCGTAAGTACAGCGACTGAGCTCATGGTTAAGATCCCACGTCAAACACAGAGTCCGAGTGTGCCACTAGAAACAAAGCGCATGGTTTAGTACAGTTACAACCACAATGCAGCTAATGAGTAAAGGTTAAAGTGACACAAGTTATAATTTGCTCACTTTTTGGAACGTGGTAGAGTTCAGAAAAACAGGTGTTAGGTGAGCCGCATGTTATTATAATTTTAATTTTGGCTCAATTACAGTCATACAGGTCAGGAAATGTTGAAGCTCAAGAACTAAATATGTTTTTTTTTTAAATTAAATAAAAGTCACATGATCATGAGCAAGCTTATTCTAGCTGAACTTTGGCTTTCCCTTTATCTAATCTACTTTTATCACAGAAAACCCATGTTCCAGAGATCACGATCACCTTTATTAGCAATGCCAAATGCAGTCCACAATCTCTCCGTCTCTTCAAACGGCACTATTCAAAGAATTATAGTAGGGTGATGGCTAAGAGGATTTCACTCTGTGACCTCTCTCTATGTCCACAATGCAAGAGATTAAAGTCCAGGAGCGGTCCGTGTCTTAGATCTTTGAGCCAACTGTTCAGTTTCAAGAGCAAAACTCAGGAGTCCTCACCTCCACCTCTCAGCTTTGTTGAATTTTATGCATTAAGCTCCAACAGCAGTCCTCATTACTGAGAGAATACAGTTTCTTGGAAAAAGGATACACACCTAGTTTCAATTTCATCATGTTTAAAACAAAACCTCAATATAGCCAGGGGAGTCTCTAGTTTGAGTGTTTTGGTCAAGAAACTCTTGCCAACAAAGAAAAGAATGAATAATAATAGGGTGGCTTTTCCTCCAAGAAAAGCAGAAAACGGATATAAAAGCATGAACAATTTGAGTGCGTTACAATAGAAATGGTAAATCTGTATAGAGAACAGCTGTTCCAAACTGAGGCAGCAACAACCCATTCGTTCAACCAGAGGTTTTAATAACCACTGAAGTCATAATCTAAAAAGTTGGCTGTAATAATCTACGTTCACATCATGAATTTATGACCACACTCTTCTGCTTTAAAGGTGGGAACATAAGAAATGTGCTGGTGTCAGTCCTGTCCACGTGTGTGTGCAGGTCTGTCTATGAGGCGTGCCGTGTGCTCAAAATATGTGAACCATGTGGAAGTCCTGGCCACCTGACTGCACAGGTGTCTTCACGTCTCCTCTTTCCGCCAACCTAGTTCCATAAGAATGCCACTAGAGACTAAAAAGGCTAAATGATCATAAACATAAAGATGTGCAATGAAAGGAATAGATCTTTTAGAAATATCCTCCTCAAACCCCCATTTACTATTGGTCCAAGTTTATCCTACCTTTATAACCTTTTGCTGCTTCAGCATAGTAAACTGAAACTGACTGCACTGTTTTATAACTGGGGTGAAATTGGAAAGCGCATTATCGACTTTGAGCCCATCTTCTGTATACAACTGGACTGACTCAACATTTGTTATGAAAAACTAAAGATGTATTCCATATAAATGACTAAAAAACGCTGCGTGTGTGCAAACAACTTACCAGCTAAATGGTCAGTTACCAGATAATCCGTCCTGTAAAATGCAAGTTCCCGTCAGCCTGCCAGCTTTTACCTGTTTAAGAAACAAAGAGGAGGAAGGTAAGGACTCCAAAAGGAATTATTCCCGTCTATGAAAAACTTTAAGCTTTAAATTCCTGTACTGCTTTATTGGTAAACAAGCAGATCTGCAATAAATATACCAGCTAATGACTCTTCAATGATAAATCAGACAAACCGATTATTGTTTTCCTGAAGCAAACCCTACAAATGATTCTGGTCTAGTCAAGTTACAACCTAAAAACTGAACATTTTGGAGACTTTCCCACAAAAAGCAGTATGAACCAACATCAGAGTCTTTATAGGATTTGGGGGAAAAGTAGTAAACTTGCATTTAAACAGCTTTTTACACACATGCAACATTGACCGTTTAAGATGGGTTTAGTTGTCATTGATAACTTAATTATGACTTGTATGAAGTGCAAAACGAGTGATATTTTTTTTAATTGAATTTTATTGTGCTTGTGTGTTTAAGACTATAATTTGTGCTTAAGTATTGTGAATAATGTCTCCCAATAACACCTTGTCATATTTTCACATTTCCTGATAACTTTTTTTTTTTTAATACAAACACACAGTAGGTCGTTGGGGGGACCGCCCTGACATCCCTTCTGTTGGGTTTAGCGAGTTTTCTGGGGAAAACTCTGGCATGATTTGTTCTGATTGAACCACAGAAGAATCTCAGGAGCGATGTGGATTAGACTCGAGGTAAAAATATTTGAAAAACAGTAAACTGGGCAGTGCTGTGCTCTACCACCGCACAAGAGTTTACTTAATGTGCAGCATGCTATGCTTTTTTTGTCCAATGGACCTTATCCAGTGAGAAGTTTCACTAGTTTTCTTACGGTGGCTCATTAACATAAGAGTCAAACCTTTTTAGTCAACAGTGTAATTCCTAGGTCATGAGTGACATGGTGAAGCTTTTGACTAAACATTGGGGAAGGGAAACGTCTTTGCACTCCTGCAGCCAAAACATGACTTCTAGTTTGGCAGGTTACCTATTATGGGTTCCATCTTTGTACCAATTAGTGGCTATGCTCCCAAAAGAAAGTAAAGAGGGGAAGGGAAAAAAAAAGGTAGTGTATATAAAAGTTAGCTTTTTAAAAATTCACACAAAAAAACAACAAAAAAAAACAAATCTATAGTGTTCAGTGTCTGTAATGACACTGAACTCTGTAGTGTTCAGTGTTGTCATTACATAATAGTGGATTGGATCCATTTGTCTTGAAAATAGACTAATGAGTTTCAAGTTTAAAATAAATACAGAAAAAAAGAAAAAGAACTGTTGATAGGACAGCACATGCTTTGGTGGGACTAGTAAAATCTGATTCAGACAACTCACGCTTTCAAAGTATAATTATTCTGAACACCGAACAGATGGAAAATCTAAAATATAACATCCATCAAACCAAACTTTGACATTGCTTAATATAGACCGAAGATTATAAATTACCTCAGAATCATATGCATAAAAAATAAAATAAATAAAATCCATGTATACCATCATACATGAATTTTGCCATCCAATTTTTTTTTTCTGAATTAGGTTTTGAATTCTACTTCTGAAATATATTCATTTGAGAATTTAGCCAACATAATTTTATGAAGCTTAAAATACAGTACAGTGATGCCAAGGAGAAAAGATATGCAACACGCCAGGTATTTATTAAAGAGCCACTAATAAGTCAGTGTCTTGTTGCTCTGTACTCCACGTTAACTTGCATTAATATTTCCTACAGCCTGCCAACGTTCGAGCCTCGATAACATTATAGTCTAAATCCCAGCTTATAGACTTAAGAAGGCAGCTAACAGGATATCATGTTAACTAGCTGACAGCTGCCAACGACACTTTACAGCACAGTTAATGCTAGGTACCTTCATATCGGCTAACCTTGCCTAGCCGATAAAACGTAAAGTCTGCCTGACAAAAACTAATAATGTCAAACGAGGACACGATAGATAACATTAGATACTCGGGCCATTGAGTAGAGGTGTGAGAGCCACAAGGACAAATACAAAATAACTGAATATTAGCCCAGAAACCACAGCTTGTTAGCAAACTTGCTAAAAACTTTGACTGCGGCGTGTACGACTGTGACACGTAGCCCTTCGGCTAATAGGTAGCCTTAACTTAGCATGCCTCACTCTCACTTGGAAAACACAACTTAAGTCTGTGTGTTTTACAGTTGGTGACATTAGAATGTCAGCTAATTAAAAGCTAAAAACTTTACAATAATCCCAACTGTACATTTCGACAGTGACCGTGACGTTTTATGCGGGTTATCCAACATTAGTACACTCAATAAAAGTACAAGTCCAACTATAGCCTAGCTAGCGAGCTAACGTTAGCGTCCATAACGTTCGACTAGCGAGCTAAGTCCACGTAGGCACACAGCTGAGAGAGGGTTGAAATGACACGGAGTCAGGCCAGAACATAGTGTAATATGTGGAGCTTACCCCTTAACTGGCCAAAGGACAAGTACCGCGGTGGTTTATTAGTGGTCAGTAGAAGTCGCGGATGTCAGGAATACAGAGGTATAGGACTGAAAACAAGCGAGTACTTACTTCTTTTATGTGTTCGTCTGCCCTGAAGGTGCAGGAGCTGAGCTGAAATTCCACTGGCGAGAAGGTGGGAGTGAAGCCTGACGGATATATAGAGGTCTCCGCCACCAATCATGTCCTAAAACGTCACGTCCAAGAGTCCGGTTACAAAGAACTTATTTCCATTCCCCTCAAACATTGTGATTAGTGTTGTACTTTTTTCTTTCTTTTTCTTTCTTTTTTTTTTTTTAGAAAATTAAACATTAGAGTGAGGCACCATTTGTAGTGGACAATGAATTAACTTACAATATAATCAAGAAATTAACTTTTTGTATTATTTTAAGTTACATATAATATTGACTGTACAGTAAGTGCAAAGGAAATAAACAAATAAAGCAAGTAAAGAAGCAGAGAAAATAAAGTTTATAACTTTTTTATCATTGAATTGCATGGATATGAAGAAGAGACATGTTAAGATAACAGCTCAAAAATGCTGAGTTTTTGCTTTAAATTAATCTTCTAAATATTTTTCTTTGCAATTTTTTTAAAAATATACTTATTATTCAGTAAAAATCCTTAGATATCAGCCTTTTCTTTCTCTTTCTTATTACAACATCAAACTTTAAGAGTCATGGCAGGTCACGCTTAGTAAACTACTTCCTTCTTTTTTACGCCTTCCGTTTTTATTTGTGTGACATCAAGGCAGCCTGAAACCATGCATCATTGCAGGTCTCTTCTTCCTTGTGTCACAAATCATCCCAGACAGCCATCTTCATCCCAGTTACAGTCTCTTCATCACCACTGAAGTCATTCACTTTCAACAACTCCACTCTTAAATGTCCATGACTTTGACTCAGATTGTAAGTAATTAATAATCTCACATAAATTGATGACTAAGCCAATTCTGTTTGGTTCTTTGGTACACTCAGTACAACTTCTTATTTTGTGTACATTATTTTTTGGGGAAAAAACATGCCAAGGATTATTTTTTTACAAAATCCCTGGTGGCACAAAAATTGGCGATTATTACGCAATCCCATTTTTGCCATTAGGACAGCACTTTTTTTTTTCTTGTAATATTTCACAAGGTTGGAACATACAATGAGACGACTCCAGAGTCTATGGATGGATGGATGGATGGATGGATGGATGGATGGATGGATGGATGGATGGATGGATGGATGGATGGATGGATGGATGGGGTAGGACATCAGGACGTTAGGATGAGAAACAGACCCACAGCATCACAGAACCTCCAACATTTACACCTGAGGCGGTTTTAGCTGACAAACTCCATGTTGGTCTCATGTAAGCAAATAAAACAGTTTCAGGTGAAACGCCCAGTGGAGCGAGGCAACCTGCAAACATTTGATGTTGTGAGAAAGAGTCTGTTTCCTGGCAGGCCTCTCAAATAAACAGGTTAGATGTAGCTAGCAAGCTGCTATAGAAACTTGGTGAAGCCAACATGCAGTTTTCGGTGAGTTTGAAATTCCTTTTACCTCCTTTACCATCCTTCCTTTTTATTCTTTCACATAGTGGTAAGATAAAGTTAGGTCCTCATCCATTGCTCTTGGTCACAGTTCTAATTGGCTTAGGACAATTTGAAGAAGATAAGAACTTATCACTTATTTTTTAAGTTATTGAATATAGTGTAGAATAACACATATTTACTTTATGCCGTGTTCTGTTGTCTTTCCCATTTTGAAATGTCTGTGATAGAGGTGAGCCACCATGCAACATCATATAATAATAATAATAATAATAATAATAATAATAATAATAATAATAATAATAACCCTTTTCAGGAGGGATCTGGCAAGATTGCCTCACCATTTACATTTAAGTATCAATATTTACATTCAACCAGAAAAATATATGTCATTTCAATAGTTCAAATTCAAAAATATTTTATTGATTCCAAAGGAAAATTGAATTGAATATTATAGAATAATAATAACAATAAATAATAATAAAAAAAATTAAATTTATATCTCCCATCAGAGACATTGCCCAAGGAAACAGGCATTCATGTATCACTAATTAGAAGTTTCAAATTCAATTCAAAGTCAACAAATACTTTATTTATCACAAAGGCAAATGAAATTTTGTGATGACTCATATCATCCATGGAGTAGTAATAGCTAGTCTTGAAGCAAATCTGTAGACGCCTCTGACTGAAGTTAGCTAATTTTCTGGGTAGCAGAGATGACGTTCTACAGTGACATGTCCTGTTACATGCTCAGTTACCGGCGAGCATTGCTACTCCACCTCGTTTACTTCTGCCACTCCTCTATAAATCTCTGTCTGGTTGTGTAGTTGGAAGCTGGACAGAGAGGTGTTGGAGTCGGGGATATGATCCTTGTCCATTCTGATCAATGGAGGAGATGGTGTGAACTTCTTCTTTCTCTCTCTCCTATTTGGTCCTGCTCTGCATCAGTGAAGTCACCTTTTCCAACTCGTCTGGGATTTCCCACCATGCCTCACCGTACACAGGATGTTCCTTTTGTCATGTAAATTTAATGTGCAATTTAGTTTTCTACTGGTAAGTTTATATTTGCATCTTTTAGAATTCAAAGTAATACATTTTTTTTCTATAAACGTTTGTTATGGTGTCCAACTACCACAGGGCTTTATCAGCAGCTGCCAAATGGTATGAAAATGAAGCTAACTGCTCCTTCCAACCTGAGATTGTATTAAAATCATATTAAAATGCGTCCAGCTTGGAATAAAAACACTATTCTAAACTACACAAGAGGTACGGAAAACAATTTGAGTAAAAATTTATTTTGGAAAAACAGATGCAGCAGATGAAATAATGGTAGACCGCTCACAAGAAAGAAACTGCAGCAGCATTTTCTCTTGTGAATCAGAACAGAAAGTATTCAAAGTAACATCTGGATGACCACAGAAGGCTTTTGGAGCTAATGAAACGGACAGAATAAGTTAAGAAACTGAAACTGAAATTTGGCTGCTCAGTGCACTATCCATCCATCCATCCATTTTCTGAACACCCTTGTCCCTCAGTGGGGTCGGGAGGGGTGCTGGTGCCTATCTCCAGCTAACGTTCCGGGCGAGAGGCGGGGTACATCCTGGACAGGTTGCCAGTCTGTCGCAGTGCTCAGTGCACTAGAGCAAGCAAAATTAAAAACACGTTTAAGAAAATGTTTCAGAAATAACCTTTTCTTAGGGGTAATAGACATTTATTGTATAATTTATCATGATAAATGATATGATAAATTTATCGCGATAAATTTCTTTTCATGTAAGAATTTTGATTTATCACTGACGTGATAAATTCCAGTTAATAGTGTTTTTTTTCTTTTTTTTTAAAAGTCCACATTGTCAGGATTATTATTTTTGCTATTTTCTCCACTGTGTTGCTAAACTATGTGAAGTTTAGTGATACAAATCACTTCTTTAAGCATATTACAAATTGGAATGTTTTTCAAGAGCAATGTTTTTGTTTATGGGGCTACGATTGCTGTGTCATGCAGTCACAGCCATACAGCTACCTTTAAAAAAATAATATAAATAATATAATGGTGGTAACATGACAAAATGTGAAATCGCTTATAGTGTAGGAATACTTTCTTACTGTTATCTTTACTGGGGGGGGTTTAAGCCTTTTCTTCTGTATTACAGTTTGCTTTCTGAAACTGCTATCAATTGTTCAATCCTGGGAAGGCAGGTGGGATTTTTTTTTTTTTAGCACTGAGGCGCATGGATAATATTCCTGTTCATATTGCCATCATGATGTGGTAAACAGAGAATAATATAAATGAACAACAATATACTTCTTATTATTTCCACCACTTTCACTCCGTATTAAGTTGTAATCTGTACAATACATAAAGGAGCCGTGGCCGACTGCCTCATGTTATTACAGAACCATGTATCACGACTAACTTGATTAAATACAGACACTGTGAGGAGGTCCTGGACTCACTGAGGATAATGACTACAGATCAAAAGATAGCCTGAAAACGGCCAACTCAATCGACCTTGACTCTATCAATACGCTCTCTGGTGGCCGTCTTTGTTTTGATAATTATCCACTAAAAACATCTAGATATTTGAAAACTAAAACTAGGAAATGAGTGAAACATTTTGTCAGAAATAAAAACGAGGATAGAAAAAGTATGTGAGTACACTGCCAGACAGCTTAATGAGAGATGAAGTGTTTGATCATTTTTAAAGATGACAAGACAAAGGCAGGGGTTGGTTAAAAACAGAGACAGGGACCTGCATCTCAAACAGACACACAGCTCTGCTGCTGACCTGGCACTTTCAATGCATGCTGGGACTTCACTCCATGACCATCTGAATAAAATAGCAGATCTAAAACCTTAAATGAGAGTCTGTAATTGTGGTTATTTAAGGATTTGGTAGAACAAAAGGAGAGCACCATGATAAGTATTTTTTACACTTACAAATTCAGACCCTGATCAACAAACTGAGCTGTCAGGTTAGAAAGGAGGGAAACAAACAAAACACTCTAGAAAGGTTCACCCAGAGTTAGCCTTTCTAACATTCAAGCTCTAGGGTCTGCATCCAAAAACCACCAAGGTTCTCAGAAAAACAACAACAGCAAAGAAAAAGACAACAGGACCCAAACCATGCACAAAAACACCGCTTGAGGGACAGAAAGACACCCAAACCGGAGGGGACAGCCCAGTTGAGAAACATGGCTTCAGATGTAGAGAAGCTAATTCCTATTCTAGCTGCTTCACCCTAAGTAGTTAGACTTGTTCTGCTCAATGGTAAAGGTAATGGGTCAAAGATGTCAATAAGATTAACCTAATCAGCCAGAATCAAAGATCCTGAGGTCCCAAAGCAGAAAGCTTTCTCTTCATAACTTAATATCCTGTCTCCGAATATCTTAAACAGGATCAGTGACAAACACCATGCCAGTGTCCAAACCGGTAAGGGAACGGGAATGACATCATTGGATAAAAGCAACCCCATAATACAGCAATACCTCCCACAAAATAGCTACAGGAACATTGCTATTGGTCTTTTAAGGTCCATAAAGCACATGACCATGTTGGACTGGCTTCTCATCATCCTCTTGACCATGGTCAGGACCTCTGTGGTGTTCTGGTCAGGTCTGTTTCTGGCCAGTCATGTACAGTACAGTAAGACCAAGGTCACTGAACCAGCTCTTGGTACCTTTGGCAATGTTAGCATGTACCATGTCCTGCTGGGAAGTGAATTCGGCATTGTTATAGCATTTGTCAGAATAAAGAAGTGTTCTAAAATGGTCTGCAAGATGGCTGCACTGACTGTGGACCTCAGGAAACCCAGAGACATGACACTCTGGGTTTCCTGACAGAGAAAACTTCACTCTGGACCTCAAGCAACATTGATTCTGAGCCTCTCCACTGTTCTTCCAGACTCTGGAACCTTGACTTCCAAATCAAAAGCAAACTTTACTTTCAGAAAAGAAGACTTTGGACCACTGAGCAACACTCCAGTGTCTGTTTCAGGAGAACCTTGGCATGAGAAATGTCATTTGTCTGTGTGTAGTGGCTCTTGATGCTTGAATGGGTTTTGCTTGGCACTTCTCACAAGGCTGTGGTTATCCCTGTCCCTGGTGCAACATTTCACACCACGATTTCTCTTGTCATTTAATTTTCTGTGAATGTGCTTGGATACAACATTTACCTTTGTGACTTACTCTCACTGGGAAGGCAGCAGTCTTCCCCATGGTTGTAGAGTTTACTGACCCAGACTGAAACACTTTTTAAAGGCAAAGGAAACCTTTGCAGGTGTGTTGAGTGAGTCAACTGAGAGTGTGACACCATGAGTTTACAATATTTAACTTTTTCACAATACCCAAATTTTCTGAGACATTGTATGGTAAATTTCCATTGCATGTAATCCATAATCACCATAGATAAAAGAAATAAAGGCGTTGAAATACTTCACTTTGTCTACAAGCAGTCTACATAATGAATGAGTTTCACTTTCTTGAACAAAGGATAAAAAATGTTGAACTTTTTCTCAGTATTATTAATTGTATCCATATTTATTGTACTGCTCTCCTGTCCTCTTCTACTGCCACGTATTTTAGATTTTGTTTGTCAGGTTTTCACAACAGAGGTGACCTCTCGGCATCCTTCTTCTGCACAGTTCTTAGCCAATTCCGAGCTGATGGCACTGCTTATTATCGTCTGATTTAAAAGGAAGTAAACACAACATTTCTTTTATCCGCTGCTTTAAGTTACTTTGACCTGTCCCTCTGCCTACAAAGCTCAAGGTTTTCTATTTCTTTGTGTGCTTCAGAGCCCTTTTAAAGCCTTTGTCTGGGAGGACAAATCTTGCCAATGCAGTCTGACCTGGTGCTATGTTTATTTATGCAACATAACACAACCATCCGTACACTTTTGTTGGAAACGGTCCGTAATTTGAATTTTTTTTTTTTTCATAAGAAGCCATAGATTAAAAAAACCCCAATTAATTATTTGATTTTTATTTAAAATGACAAATTGTGAAAATCAAATGTGATTCATTGTTTTATTTTGTTTTATACAAGCAAACGGATAAGTTGCATTTGATTTAATTTTATTTTCATATTTAAAATATAAAAAGCAACAGGTTTTTGGCATCAAAAATATTAGATATTAGAACTGGAACTCACTTAAAAATATTGAGCATGTCAATTGCAGGATCTTTAATTAGTCATATATGTAGTCATACCAATCATAATCGTCTTTATTTAATCATATATATTAATAATATACAGTAATTATATATAATCAAAAACTGTATATATTGACAAAATAAATAAGATTTTATTTGAAAACCCCTTTTTGATTTGAATTAATTGAATAAATATACATATGAGCTCCACAACAATAATATTTATTATGTTTAATCTATTATTTTGGTTATCAAAGTATATGTAATTGGGCTCAATTGCCTATAACATATCTCTGTAAGATGTATAAATGAAAAGTCTCTTAGAGAGGCTTAAGTAAATAAATATACTACAGCACCTGTCACAGATTGAAAAACCACAAAGTGTTTTACAATAAAAACAGGAACAAAATAAAAGCACAGAAGACTAAACCAATTTCATATTATACAGAAAAAAATAATTCTGCAGTAAACTATTTACAATCCAGTCTGAATAAATGGGTCTTCAGCCGTTTCAGAACTGACACAGTGCAGAGATGGAGGCAACACATTCCACAACCCGAGGGGTTACTCCAAAGCAGTAATCCCCCATCTTCCTGGAAGCATTAACATCCTTTGTTAATGCCAGAAGAACTGTAGGGTTCTAAAACGTTCCAGACATAGGCTGGGGCTTGACCAAGCACAGCTCTAGGAAAGGTCTAAAATTTGAAAATAAATTCTAAAATAATACCAACAGTTAATGTAGAGAGATTAAAACAGCAGTAATGTGCTGTCTCCTTTGTGTGTCAGGTTTTACAGCGCTCTGTAGTGACTGGAGATGGTTGAGATGATTCTCATTCAAACACATAAGAAGGCTGTTGAGATAATAAAGATGAGAGGAAACAAAAGCACAAATTATCATAGAATTTCAAAGTTTAGAAATGTTTTTTTTTAACTGAAAAATGTCATTTCAATGCTAATTCATTTATTTATTTGCAAGGATGTTGCAGAATTAAAGATAACACGATAGTTTTAAAGGTTTAGATGGACCACATACCGACATATTCAATAAATTAGAATATACGTCCCAATGAGTCTGGTTTGTCAGATTAAAAGTACCCTTTGAAAATAACAACCTTTGTGCAGGTATTCAGCAAAGTTTTCACTAAGCACACATTTCTGTTTTAAAAAAATACTGTTTACATTGACCTGACGCAATCTTCTAATCTTAAATGTATTGTCATTAGCAGTTAGCAGAAAATCATCATAACTAGGAGAAATATAGGCGTTAAAACATCTGTTTGTCTAATTAGCCATTATAACGTGTTTCACTTGGTGATAGAGAGACTGAAATAAATTGACTTTTCAATAATTTTCTAATTTGTTGAATGGGTCAGTATATCAGTCTACAAACTATTTATTCGACCATCATGCATTGTGGCTTTAGGGGGCGCTGTTTCTCCTCTATACATTGACTGTCCCCTGAACTGGAAAACTGACACTCATATTGAGGGATCTGAGAAGCTAAGGTTTTTATAAACCAAAGAGACACAACAACATATAACTGAAGTTAAAAAATAGGAACATATTCTACATTCAAATAGATCTGTAGACCATTTTAATACTTCACATGTTGGTGGTGGATAATATTTACAAAAAATAGAATCAACTCTGTACACAGACAAACTAATCAAACAAACCTGCTGCTTTTTCACATTCCTGTTTGAGAGAAGTCCATGTGTTCAGAGGAAACAGCGCCTCCTTGCTTCACATACACA